>NC_137830.1:40334001-40564001 GCF_963921795.1 Nannobrachium achirus
ATGGCGGCTGACAAAAGTATAGCAGTGACAGCACAGCACTCTGCCAGCCCTCTGCCTCGTTTCTATCCCAAGTTTGAACAACCAGTCCGCGGGCATGTCCCAGGCTGGACCACCGGAGGAAACAAAGTCCCCAATCCACTCCTGCACTGCCGCCCGGTGTCATAGCTCTCTTCGTAGCTGCTTCCATGAGCTCGAAAGTCCACCCATTGTTGTTCCGCAGCTAGCGGACACACCTCTATAAGGCCACCTTATTTCCACCGCCCTGTGGTAGTTACACCGCCTTTCTTCCCCGTAGCTGCTCACGTGAAGCTGAGCTGTGGTATACTCCATCTGTGAGCAGCGCCTTCTTGGATCCAATCTTGCGATCGTAATGAAGCACACAGTCCCCAGAAGTCGCGAATGCATCTCTGCACCTACATTAACGGTGGTAGTTACAGCAGCCGTCAAATCAACAGCACCCGGTTTGGTGTTTCTGATTGAAGAGACATATCAAAAGATGTTGTGATTACGGCGAAAGAGAAAAGGTACAATCAGTAGTACAAACAATGGCATATTTAATCTCTATATAATATCCCAACTTCAAATGAAATCCTTTTAACCAATTAATCCTGTTAGATTGCCTGGGGTATACCTTAAGGGTCTTTACTTTGTTGTCTCCTTTTTCCCCTCTACACCAAATCTCATAAGTGAAAATGATCCATATACAAGCTCACAACGTGTCCCATTAACTTGTTGTGAGCTTGTAGATAAGCTATTTTCCTATTATGACCCAAAGGCTTAGGTGGTTAGTATACTTATCTATTGGCATCTCAGTGTACACAGGAAATCCTCATTGTTCATTTATCAATTTGTATCCCTGAGAGTGTGCAAATGTAACATTTGTGCACTCAGAGTTGAAATAACACTGAGGATTTTACTATTATGCATTATTAGATTTATTGGTAACTGTATAACAGCACAGAAAAAGAAAGGGCCACTAAATGGCAAGGGGAGACAATTTGGGAGAAAAAGACGGAGAGAGAGAGAGCAGGGAGGAACTGGATGAGAGAGAGAACCATGAGACAAGAGAAGAACCATTTTGTGTCAATAAAAACAGGACATCGAAGAAGAGAGACAACAGATGCATGTAATGGAGTGGTAAGGAAAAGCTGTGTAAAATGGAAAGAGAGAGAGAGAGAGAGAGAGAGAGAGAGAGAGAGAGAGAGAGAGAGAGGCAAAGAGAGTGAGTGAAGGAAGAAGAAAGGAAAATGATATTTAATGATGCTGCACTTCAGACCAATGTATTAGTCGTGCTCTTCCACTGGGTCCATTTGCGTGGCGGACATGTTTAGAGATGATTCACGCAACACAGAGCCTGTCTCTCTAATGGCCTTCTTTACAGTCTTATCTACAGGTGCATTATCTAAAGCAAGGGCTTATTTGTTGCCATAAATCACCCAATGAACACTGCAGGTCCATTTGTGTCCATATCCAGAATGAATATGAAGCTTCTTCTACAGACATCCTAAGCACTGATTTATACTTTGTCGCTTGACTTAACAAGGATAACATTTTCAACCGAATAAAGTGTTGATGTTATGAGTGTGTCTTACATTATGTCCAGTGAGAAGAGAAAAATAATAATCTTCATGGTCTCCGAAGGGAATTTTGTCTGTTCAAAAACAACAACAACAACACATAACCATCTAACACAAAACAAACATATCACGAAGACAGCTCATGAGGTCCCCACTGCAAACAGAAAACCATCCTGGCGATGGGGGCGAGGCGGTTTGTTTAGTGCAGCGATGGCTGTGGCCTATAACTCCTGCTTAAAACGAACCTTGTGCCACTTCAGAGTTCTGTATCTTCGCCCCGATGGCATGAGGTCGAAGTAGCGATACAGAGGACGATCAGTGTCAATTTGTTATTGAGAGTGCTAAGCGCCTTCTAGTTCATATCAGCAAGAGGGGTTCAGTACAACCAACACTTTGCTGAGGTGTGTTTGTGGAGGTTGAAGAACTGTCAGCGATGGATAGCAGAGGCCAGTGAATTCCTCGGAATGGCCCTATTATACTCACTTTGTTCCTCAAGTTTTGCGTCGAACCCAGGTAGCTTGCTCCATTTCCAGCCCCCCCGCCACCCCCCCACCACCCCCCACCCACTTCGCCCTTGAATTGAGTGACGCCGAAGCAAAATCAATTGAACCGGAGCACTGGTTCACTCGGTTATGTGTCAAGGAGGAGAGACCTCAGACTGTTGCATCTGGCCCTGATTGGCTGAATAGGGTTCCCAGTTGCCAGGCAACCATCCAGCGGTGCATGTGGCCTATAGCTGACAGGCAGCTGCTAATGAAGCCCTCCTTCCCCATGCCTCACACGTCCCAGGCCGCGCTGCATGCCAGCATGTGGATGCAGGGCCTTACGCACACACACGCACGCACGCACGCACGCACGCACGCACGCACGCACGCACGCACGCACGCACACACGCACGCACACACGCACACACGCACACACACACACACACACACACACACACACACACACACACACACACACACACACACACACAGGCACGTGCACACACAGGCACGTGCACACATAGACATGAAAGGGGGCTTGAGCCCCTGCCCTTTTATCCTTCTGTAAAAAGTGCCCTCTCCAGACCAGGAATGCAGTTTTTACTATGGTGAAAGAAACACACAGAAATGCCTTTTCCATGCCACACCTGAAGGCATGCATTGAAGAGAGATTGCCTTGTCCAAACTCTCCTGTACTTAGATGCAGCATCTTATGTTGAAAGAATTGTCCTCTCTGTGTAGAAATCCATGCCGTTACGCCACAGCTCCGGTATTGACTTGATAATCCTTAGTTCAGTGTGGTATCAAGTACCGAAATAGCCAACTTCCAAGCTCACAACACGTCGCGCTGAGACCCGTTGTGAGCTTGGAGGTCCGCTATTTTCGATATTTTCACCAAAAGGCCCTTTTAGAAATGCCAGCCCCTGCCTCTCTAACATTCTCTGCACGTCCCTGCACGCACACACACAGACACGCGTGCGTGCGTGCATGTGTGTCTGTGTGTGTCTGTGTGTGTTTTGGGGAGCAGTGATCCTATAGGGGCCCATCAGCTGCATGAACGCAATCATACCTCTCAGACCAGCCCACACACATACGCACACGCCACCTCACCACCTCATCACTGCATGACTAATATTTACACAGCGAAAGCAGCTACCGCATGCGTAATTACTCTGCATCCTTCACCCTCTTGCGTCGAGAGCAACGAACCTTTGGAGGAGATTGGCAGTCTCCAAAATGAAAGCTGCTCTCTCCGGCTTTGAGACGAACATTCGACCACGAGGTGCACTGCAGAGTGCAGACGCCTCTGTTCACTGAGGCTTACGCAAACGATGGCCATGGATTCGTTTCTCAAAATGACTGGGTAAAAGATTAAAGAAAAAACAAAGATGTTCTCACCTATAGCCTCGTGAACCAGCCATGTCGATCTCCGGTTAGGACACAGGTTATGTTTGGAAAGGGGCATGTGTGTATTTATGTGTCTCCAACTAAGTACATTTACTTAAGTACTGTACTTAAAAAGGAGCTATAGTCAACTTTTTCATTGTAGGGCCGACACTTTGTTTACATCCTAGTCTATAGACTAGAATGTAAACAAAGTGTCGGTTTGACAATGGCCAAAATGATTATTTTATCATTATTTTAAGCTTTTTGTGGTCATTTTTGAATAGAAACACATATATGAAGCTTATTTTTTTATAAAATATTTTCGAAACATTATTTTAATTTTAGCGTCCGTTTTTCAAGAAAAAGTTGACTATAGCTCCTTTAAGTAACATTTTTTGGTATTTCTACTTTACTTGAGTATTTCCAGTTTTCAGTACTTTTCAGTTCTACTCCACTACATCTCAGAGGCAAATATTATACTTTTACTCCACTACAATTATTTATTTGAAAACGTGAGTTAGTTACTTTGTAGATTTAGATTATTATTACAAAACATACATTACCCACTTCAACCCTATATACATTTTGGCCAAATTGAAAATAGCCGATCTACAAGCTCACAGTGCGTTGCGATACAACGCATTGTATAAAATATTTCTATACAATTTACACATTTGAAAACTTGTGTAATATGGGACATTCGTCATAATGAGCACTTTCTTTTGTACTTTAAGCACAGTTTGATACCAATACTTTTACTCAAGTCCTTTTTTAATTCTTCACTTTTACTTGTAACAGTTACTTCTACATTGCAGTATTGATACTTTTCAGCATTTTTCCACCACTGCGCCGCACAGATGGTACCTAGCCCGAATTACACATGCAGGGAGCAGTGTTGATTGACGTGTATGACTCACTCACTGCACTCGGGTCACACATGCAGATCTTCCACAGCGCTCTGCAATCCGCATATGAGGCCTAACCCCTGGCGGTCAGACTGAATGCCTTTCTACTTTACTACTACACACAGTGATGCAAAGTTATGGTTGGGAGGGATATCGCGTATGACATCATTTTGTAGGCAGAGGAGAATTTCTGCCCCCAGTTTCCGTGAATCTTTTTACTATTTTTACTATTTACACATTTGTCTTCTCTTTGTTGTTGAAAGGAAAGTGTTAGAATTATACTTTAGTCGTTATTTTTGTCTCGGATCTGTTGAAATAGCGAGGGACAGAAAATGCTCTGGGGGCAGAGTTCTCCTCTGCCTACAAAATGATGTCACGGCTTAAAAGCCCCTACTGCAGGCAGCATATATCAGCAACCTATAGTGTGTGCCAGCGGCTACGTCATTGTAGTCCTTAGCGGCCATTTCTTGGGACAAAACACAGGTGTTTCAATTGTTTGATTGCATAGAACTAATGCTTTACTCCAATCAGAACACCTGTGTAAGGCTGTGTTTACCCAAGAAATGGCCGCTCTTAGAACTACATTTGGCACACCCTATATCTCCCAGTCGACTGGGGAATTTCCAATTACTGTCTCAGCGGTGGACTTGCAGGAAAGACAACAGGGATGTCTTGAGTTAGTCAAGGGCTATCCTTGGGATACAGACCTCACTTGCAGGTGAGGCAGATCCTTTCTCTTTAGTGGGTTCATTAATGAATACAGTATTTTGTATTTAAACAATTATAAAGATTTTTGTTTTAGATAATGTTTGTTCTAAAAAGTGTATGCTGGTGTGTGTGTCGATGTAGTTATGTCAGGTGTAAACCAGGCAAAATGGAGGGTGGAGAGGATATCCAAATTTGCGTCACGGCCAATGTCTGAGACACCCAGGGCCATCATACATATCTGACATCTTCCATATGCAATGAATCCTGTTATGAGGGATGTCCAAGATGGCTGCTGATCTTTCTGACAGATAAGGGCCCCTCAAGGTCTCTTATCCCTCTCTACAGAAGACATTTGATCGATGGGATCCCATAACATTTTTATGGGGACCAATGTCAAAGGGCCTTGTACTCTCACCTGCAGTGATCCTAATGTTACAAAGGAATTGCCGTCCTTAGAGACACTTGCCCTTTTTTTGGTATGGGAAAACTGCATGTGGAGGATGACATAGTTAACCATACGTTCCATAAAATGTTATATTGATCTCTTCTTCGATGTGTGTGCATATGTATGTGGGTGGTGGTGGCTTATTTATACTGTGCTGTAAATAGTCATGGATAACTTATCCTTGTGTGCCTAAATATCAAGAATGCATATGGCAAATGTACCGTAGATACATATACTGTACTAACTATATTCTTTTCTAAATCAGAGATTTACAGGATGGATACACAGCCCTCACCAGTGTCCAGGACTGAGCATTCTCTATTACAAAGGTAAAGTGTTGGTGGTGCATAGGCCATCGCCAGATAGGCGGAAGGGATAAATAATTGAGGAGGCAGTCGGTGCAGAATACACAGAGGGTCCTGGGAGACTGCTGGAAAACCAGCAATCACACCAGTGCTGGACTGGATACATGCAGGCAGGGGTGTCGCACCAAATTCTGGGCCCTGGGTACAAGAATTCACTGCGGGCCCCCCATGAATGTTCTTCATAGGGGGAGGGAGTTTAACCCATTTAGACTGGGTACGCATTATTAAGCATTATTTTGTGCTTTAACTATTGAAAAATAGCAGATATACGGTACTCGGTGCTGCACTGTGAGCTTGTAGATCTGCTATTTTTTTTAAATCGTGAAAGGTTTTTGAATATTTCAAATCCTTCTAAGTTTTTTTGAAAAACCTATGTTTCTATGTCAGTGGTGCTCAAACTTTTTCATGTAAAGGACCCCCAAAATGATATGTATTTGGCCACAGACCCCATCTCAAAATATAGTTCCGGGGTCCCCCCACGAAGCAAAATTTGAGTTACAAATGTTCGCTTAAAAATACATATATTCAAAGCTTTGCACACATTTTCACGACTTTTTAAAAATAGCAGATCTACAAGCTCGCACCGCGGCACTCGGTGCTGCGCTGTGAGCTTGTATATCTGCTATTTTCCAATAGCTAAAATATAAAATAATTAAGGCCCCTCCACCTTAATTGGGCCCTAGTAACTCAGTCCCACTTTCCACCCCTTGTGACACCCCTGCATGCAGGCTGGTATTCGGGATGGAAAAGTAATACTGTGAGAACGAGAATGGGATTGAGTTGATGCAGAAACAATAAGGATCTCTGGGGTTTATTAATAGAATAAGAGACGAGGCCATGGGTCTAAGGTTGTACGTAGCTGTCTGGTGTGGAGCTTACAAGGCTCCTCACAACAAACAGAAAAAAGTGCCTGCCCGGCTGCCCCATGCACCACAGGTTTTTGCCTATATGTAAGCGGGGGAGAGCAGTGGTGTAACATAACTAATTTACTTAAGTACTGTACTTAGTATTGTACTAACAGTACAATGTTGAGGTATTTGTACTTTACTTGAGTATTTCCAATTTCCAATGCTTTTACTTCCACTCCACTACATCTTGGATCCAAATAGAGGGGTATGCGCATGCATGCATAAAGTGAGTGGCAAATCGAGTGGCAAAGTAAGTGGCAAAGTGAGTTTAATGTCGTTTAATGCAATCAGATATAGTCAGAGCGTTTCAGGCAGAAATCGTGCACTTTATGAAAGAAGCATAACATTTGGCACACAGTTAGAACATGCCATATGGAACATTTTTGGCTATAGGGCCATCGCAGATTTGTCTTGGGAAACTTGTGGGAGCCAATCAAAGTTGGGCTCTCATAGACTTTACTATAGAGTGAAATAATACAAAAAATAAATATGCTTTAAGTAGCATGTGAGGGGTCAAACTAGGTGTTTTTCGGGATTCTAATTCCAATGCAAGCATTTGTTTTGCACGAAAAACATTCCTTTCCGAGAAAAGGCCGCCACAAAACTGTGAAAAGTGATGACTCATCACTAAACCATAGTTTTATGGGGTCTGTTTTTAGCCCAAGGAATTTTTTTCCTGCAAATCAAATGCTTGCATTGAATTCAGAATCCCCAAAAACACCTAGTTTGACCCCTTACATGCTACTTAAAGCATATTTATTTTTTGTATTATTTTACTGTATAAAGTCTATGAGAGCCCAACTTTATTAGCTCCCACAAGTTTCCCAAGACAAATCTGCGATGGCCCTATAGCCAAACATTTTCCATATGGCATGTTCTAACTGTGTGCCAAATTTCATGCTTCTTTCATAAAGTGCACGATTCCATCAAAATACTGCCCGAAATGCCTGGACTAATAGGACTTTTCTGTTTGGATGTATGGGCTGTCAAGGTCAGAAAGTAGTTTTTCTCCACTCAGTATAGTCGGGGGCAAATCAGTCTAAAAGCGCCAAATTTTGCACAGATGTAGCCCAGGGCATGCTCTAAGGATTTAGTTAGGGCGCCCAAGTTGGCGACCTTCGGGGTCGCCACAGCGGCCAAATCAAGTTGGGCTCCCATCGACTTTCTATACTGGAGGAAAATACCCAGAAAGAAAATCTGCTTTAAGTAGGATGTGAGGGGTCTAACTAGGGGTTTGTCATGATTCTGAATTTGTAAGCATTTGTTTTGCACAAAAAAACATTCCTTTTTGCAAGAAATGGACCCCTTACTTGAGAGAGAGATGAAGCAGGGACCCCCACAACCTTCTCATAGATTCCATATACATTTTGTTTCATTGTTTGACAGCACAGTGTATTTTGGATTCATGTCAATTTGTGTTTTCTGATATTCAACCACTTGAACCGTCAATACTTAAACTTGACCTTTCACTTTGTACTTAATCTGCTCTTTTTCCCCTCTACACCAAAGCTCTTTCCAAAAATAGCCAATCTACAAGCTCACATGCAGTTGAGAGCTTGTAGATCTGCAATTTTTGGCTAAAGTTCTCAGAATATGGACACTATAGGGTTCAAGTGGTTAATATAAAAAAGGAGAAAAAAACTTTCCATCACTCAAAGATCTGGAGGACCCCCTGTAGTAACTCTGAGGACCCCCTAGGGGTCCCGGACCCCCTGTTGAAGACCCATGGTTTAAGGAAAGAAAAGCTCACAAGGAGCAGAGACTATACCTCCCCCTAGAGGCATTGATCCATTTGAAGCATTTGGAATTGCTGGCAGAACAAACACATGCAGGCAGGCATGCACTTATGCACATGCACACACACAGGCGCACGCACGCGCACACACACACACACACACACACACACACACACACACACACACACACACACACACACACACACACACACACACACACACACACACACACACACACACACACACACACACACACACACACACACACACACACAAAGCCCTGCTTCATCATACAAGGCCGTCGCACAAAAGTAGTGAAAACAGCAGATCTACAAGCACACAACGCCTCACGGTGCGGGGCGTTGTGTGTTTGTAGATCGGCTGTTTTCACTAGTTTAAATCATTTTTAAAATGATAAATGCAAAACAAACGGTTTTGGACATTACAAGGTTTCCACCTGACAACAACGAAATATAACTCATGTAATTGGCCCACTGGCTTGTATTGTCACTTGTCATGATCTGAAATGTAGCAGCAGCGCTATATAGAGAGATCTCTCTCTATAGCACACAATGAGGGCCTCTCTTTTTCCCGGGCTGAATCAGGGGCCCAGCATGTCCCTGCTGCTAACATTTCTCAAATAATCTGCCAAGGAGCCTCCATTCCCGTTCGGTGAATCTTAAAAGCACATCCCCTTCTTACGGCATTGACACCAGCCTCTCTATATTTAGCTCTCTCTGTGGAAGTATAAATAACATACCCGGGCTGGCTGATTAAGTCTTCTGAAGATTGGAAAAGTTTGGAATTAAACGGAAAGGCTAATTAGCCAGAGCCCTCAGGCATGAAATGAGAGTGAAGCCCTGCTTAAACTGTAACTCAGCACATACATGCATCCTAAATGAGTATATAGACATGTAATCAACTGATACCTCTTCAGAGAGTGAGCAGTGGTGAAAGTAAGCAAGAAAACAAATTATAAACTAATGCTGAGTGCAAAGAAATTTCTAGTGTTTGGTGAGAGTTCATAATAATGTATACAATTTACATTATGCTTTTCTATAAAGGCCTACTCAAAAAACAGAAACAGGAGACAACTTTATTAGGAAAAACTACAAGTTAAAAGATAAAAAAAGAGAACACAAAGGGAAAAAGAAATGCAAAATGAATTTATAATTTGAGACATCACACATAATATAGGCTACTCATAACAGGAGTACATATCTCCCTAACCGTGTAGGGTTAGAAAGACGCTTACACAAAAAATATATTATGTCATCTTTCTAATTTCTGGTTTCAGCACCACAAACAAGACTGCTTTCAGTAATCCCTCTGTGCTGCTCCTTACACGGTCAGTATTGACCAGAGGTTTCAAGCAAAAATATCTGTAGAACATGAAAAATGTCTCACCACATTTCAAACGCTTGTTTTCAATGCTTACACAGACATTTATCTATCTATCACTAGCCCTTTAGCTAGGTGTGCTAAGCAGTAAAACAGTTCCTCATCCTGATGAAAAGAAACATTCTGTACATGTGTGTGTGCTCACTGCTCAAACATGCATGTATGAACGACGTGAATTACCGGTAATTTGTTTTGGGCGGCTTGACCAATGACCATATAGGAGTCACCCTGTAATACAGGAAAGGCCACTCGGTTCAATCAAATAGTTAAAGTTCATCATCCAGGGAGCTTGAATGAACTCAGCACATTTTATGTCAAATTACATTTTCTCCGATCTCTTTTCTGCAAGCCTCTTAGATGTCCAATTGTGCCTGCTGTTGTGATGCCATGGTTCTCCCGCAGCTGTCCACGCCAAGGCCCAAGGGTGTGACTGTGCTGTGACAGATTCCCCCGGTTAGGTTTAGGTGACACCTCCATTTAGAATAATGGAAGTCAATCTTCTGAATGGCTATGTTTCTAAATGGAGAAGTGTAACCCCTGGGTCGATTTTTTCAAACACATTTTTGGACACTGCTCCTATTTGCCCTAGAATCACGCAAATCGGTGCACAGTATGTCTACACTCATGTCATCAACATGGATCTGTCCCATATAGCGCCACCTTCAGGCCGATTTTTTAAAACACATTTTTGGCCACTGCTCCTACAGATTTTGCCCTAAAATCACGCAAATCGGTACACAGTATGTCTACACTCATCTCATCAATATGGATCTGTATACTGTGACCTGACGGTCTCTTATCTCCCGATTAGGGAGTCTTACTGCTGGTTTGATATTGGCGTTCAGGCTGTGCTATTACTCCCTGCTCTGCAGATTAAAAGACGGGCATTTAAGAATGTTTCACAAATAATAATCGGCCAATAACAAAATAATCTGGAAGACCAGTGGTTACTGAAAAGAAATCCCTTTTAAGAAATATATAGCATAGTAGCCTACCCTACTGTATGTCCCACAAAGTTATTGCGACCGTAGGTCCCATTTACTATAAAAAACCTCCAGTTCCTGTGCGTGCGTCACAGTGTGTGACACCTCATCCCAGCTCAGCAGAAGGATATAGCTACAGTATTTTCTGGACTATAAGGCGCACCTGACTATAAGGCGCACTGTCAATGAATGGTCTATTTTCAAACTGTTTTCATATATAAGGCGCACCTGACTATAAGGCGCACATAATAGACGCTACCGTTGCGTTATGTTACTGTGCTAAAGGGAATGTCAATGTCAATGAATGATCCATATATAAGGCGCACTGGACTATAAGGCGCACTGTAGTTTTTTGAGAAAATTAAAGGCTTTTAAGTGCGCCTTATAGTCCGGAAAATACGGTACTTGCAAATGAATTCCGTCCTTGTCTGACATGGACCTATGCAGGGACGTGCTGGGCCCCTGATTCAGCCCGGGAAAAAGAGCTGGAGAGGCCCTCATTGCGCGCTATAGAGAGAGATCTCTCTCTATAGTGCTGCAGTGCTGCTACTCAAAGATTTGCCATTTCAGATCACAACAAGTGACAAGCCAGTGGGCCAATTACTGTACATGTCGTTGTCGGGTGGAAACCTTGTATGTCCAAAACCGTTTGTTTTGTATTTATCATTTTAAAAATGATATAAACTAGTGAAAACAGCCGATCTACAAGCACACAACGCCTCGCACCACAACGGCCTTGTATGATGAAGCAGGGCTTTGCTTTTTGCGAAAAAATGTATAAATTTGAAACTTGGAGATACGAGGTTTCTGCCCGACAGTGACGATTTACTTTGTTAGCCGCCCAGCACCCAAAATGGAACGAAGGCTGACATTTTATTTTTAAGTTTTTCCTAATGGCCGGGAATGAACCGGCCGCTCGGGAGTTTTTCCCGCTTTTTTTCCCGCTTTTCCCAATGGCCAGCACGTCCCTGGACCTATGACGTCTATGACTTCTGACATCATACAATCTCTTTTATGCCCATGTATGGAGATCCCTGATGTCATCAATAGTCACACTTTCAAATGAATTCCGTCCTTGTCCCTTTTACAGTATGCCCATATGGAGATCCCTGATGTCATCAATACCCATATCTTATACCCATATATTGTGTCAGTCTCATGTGACCTATGACTTCAAACATCTATGATGTCAGACGTCAGTCAATCTCCATATTTTGGAAAATGTGGCCACATTTTGTCCATCTTAAACAACCAACCAGGTCTGGGCATTTTTTTGGTCAAAGTTGATCCCATGCCAAAGCGCTCGCCCAGCAGTCTGCTGTCCCCCAGGCGGATGCGTGTACGTACGCGCCCATGTGCATGTGCCCATGTGCCCTTTAGGGCGAGGTCGCTTCTCACCCATAGGGCTGTAAAGTTACTGTACATGTTTAAGCAATAACAATGGGGGGTCCCTGCTGGGGGCTTGACTATGGCAATGAGGTTCATCTTGGCATTTGCCAAGGCACCAAGGCAGAACGGCGCATAGACATAGAAAGGTAGACCAGTCCTTTGGCTCTGGTGATATGCATCGGGGGACCGAGGGGATCTGCATTGCTTCCACGTGTGTCACAGAAAGGGCAGTTGGTAGGCCAATCAGAGGCAGGTGGGGTCGGGTCTTTACGTACGCCTCTAAGAACAGCTGAGCCGTGCAACATCAGGAACTGGATGGAAACATGCCAATAAAGCTCTGTTGAATTGAAGTCCCGGAAAAGACGTGCTGTGATTGGCCAGTAGTCACTTTGACTGGCAGCGTACCCTCGGTTTTTCGGGTAGTCCGGCCTCAGTTGTTACACGTCGCTCCAATGAACTGCATCGGCGGATGAGGTATTTCGCTTTTTATATCTATGGAGCCCCCAGTCAAAGCAAAGAGTGGCCAATCACAGCACGTCCTTGCCGGACATGCTTACAGAGACTTGAGTAATGAAGTCACAGACGTGGACTGCCATGGTATTTGTGTTCAAAGTGCCAACTGATACCCAAACTACAAAGTGCTGCTTTAAGTGCTGGGATGTGTTCCATGCTTCTTTTTTAACCAGTTTCATGGAGTCTCCACAGCTTAAATAGTGAAAATAAAGAGTTTGGAGAATGGGAGAAGACCTCCGCACTTTAGCACTCGCCCTCCCTCAAGATCAACCCATTCCTCATTAACAGCAGAACATATAATGTAGGACAAAAGGTCAGAGATCATGTTCTGTATCTGTAATGCCCAGTGCCCACAAAGCTTATTGAATCAAACATACAGTACAGTGTGGTATAGAATTTCTTAACAGGGTATATTCCTCAAGCAACCAACCGTAATGTATCTGTCGATGTGTGTCTCCAAACTTCACTCACAGACACAGACTATCCCACATAACAACAAAAACAACAACAACAACTACTACTACTACTACTACTACTACTACTACTACTACTACTACTACTACTACTACTACTACTACTACTACTACAACAACAACAACAACTGGTAAACAGAAACCATTCCAGCCTTCTGGAATTTTCAATGTACTGCAATGTACATATTGTCACTACAATAGAAGAAGAGAGCTTTGCAGAGTTCTTGCTGTGTCTGTTCACCTCAGACGCTTGAGTCCTCATTTACATTTTTCTTTCATGCTTTGCTGCACCATAAATTATGCATGTCTTTCTGTTCGAAGCATCCTCTGAGGAAGGCATAGGGGTGAATCAATCGATGTTGGCAAGAAGAAAGATTTCTTTCATTTTGGGGGTTTAAAAGTCTTCCCCTAACAGTTGTCAGAGGGTGACCCCGTTGCACTGACGCAGATAAGATCACTTGGAGGAATGTCCAATTCCACATCTGTACGGCAGTTGAGCCAATTACCTGATAACCCCTATATTTCCAGGTGTATCAACTACGTGGAGTTTTTAAAGCAGCCAACAGAGCTACCATGGAGGATTATGGGATTATGAGTTTTAAAGTGAAAGGTTGTGGGATTTTTGAAGTCCATCTGCAAAACTGAGAAAATCACTCAGAAGCATTTGTACCACTGAGACAATCTGAGCTTCAGCACGATGCTTTCAATATTTCGGCTTGACTACAACAGCGAGGCCAGGCCCATGAAAGTAAATGTCCTTGAGTCACCAACTGATGAATTTACACCACTAGTCAGCTTAACAACGTATTAGCGGAACGATTGTCCCTCCAGACTGCAGGATATCTAACCTAATAACGCACAGTAATCTTTTCAATCCAAAGTAAAAGATAAATAACACCTTTTAGGCCTCTGCTAACCCTTTGCATTGTAAATAATATGTCAATTGTGTTTGCTGGAATCCTAAGACGGATGCACCACAGAGGTTTCAAACCAAGTGTGTACAGGAACGTTCCCCCTGTAGTAGCTGTCAATCAGTGTGCATTCACTTCACTTCAACATTAAACACAATCTGGTCTTTCAAGCAAACCTGGCTGGAAGAGAGCCAGCAAGCTAATGTGCTGAATTCCTAATGAACTGACAAGAGGCATTAGCACAATGACAGTAAGCTTGCTTCAATCATTAAACATACGTGTGTACCGTAGAATGTTTGACTACACAATAATATACTATACAGTTTTTTATTTAAAAGAGAGAAAAAAAAAGTATAAAGCCAAAAGGGTTTACGTGTCATAGGCTTATATGCCCTAAGCTGTGAATAAAAAAATTACTTGTATTGTTCCCGTATAGTCCTTTAACCATATAATTTTTGAAGCACGGCAGGAAGTGAAAATTACATTCAGGATCATGTGTATGTTCCCCAAAGAACAACAGTAAAAAATAAATTAAAAAAAGTTTCATTTCCTCGACATTGAAACAACAATCAATAAGACAATTCATAATTAACTAGAAAATGTGCTCCTCGCAGCACAGGTCTACGCCATGTCAAGTAAGTTGATTTATTCTCGATAACTTGGCTAGAGATAATGTGTACCGATTTGCGTGATGTTTGGACTAAAAAAAGAAATATGAGTAACATAAAAAATAAATCTTTAGCAAAACCTCCTGGTGGCGCTATGATAGGGCAATGTTAAAAGGGTGGCATTTGTTTCTCAATCCTGGCAAAAAAAGGATTTTTGACAAAAATGTCCACAATACCACAACCCCTGCCTGAGCAACATGACTGCCACGAGAGGAAATGACAAGATAAAGATGTCAGTTCATTCCAACTACATTTACATCAAATTGAGTATTGATTATGGATAATCCTTGTTTTCTCTATGCAAATATATGTGCTTTTCCCCCAAGATTGTTAGCCTCCTACACGTCCAGGCCCGACAGGTAAGACAAAAGAAGCATGCATCCATCAATCAAGCAAGAGCTGATAAAGATGGAGCAAGTGACTGGACAGCTGTGCTATTGATTGGAGTCGATATACCGTACTGTAGGTATACTGTAGGTGACAGCAGGTTGTCAACTTGTGAGGCTACAACTGCTAGGGCATTTAATGTCATGTAACCTAACTGTATGTGTATGTGTGCATGTGTAGATGGACACAGACAGATATTTGAGTTGGTCATCTAAAAGGGTGCTTTAGCAGTTCAGGGCCCTAACCCCTTATCTCTAAACTCTTTTGCCATTTTTTTTTACTATTTTGAAAAACACTTTTAAATATTTCAAAAAGCTGATCTACAAGCTCAATGTAGATCGACGATTTTAAGTATTTTAAAATGTTTTTCAAAATAGTAAAAAAGAGCAAAGAAGTTTAGGGAAATGGGGTAAGGCATGGACGAAATAGTCTGCCACCCATATGAGTGCAATCCCCTGTTCATTTCTTGGTTGGGGACCTGTATTGTAGCAAGTCATTTTAAAGTGTAAACATGGAACGTCATACCACAGCCATCTGTGCAAGCTCATACTGTATTATTTAACTTGTACATGGAATATTTTGCTTTAATCACTATGGATTTGGATCTGACACTACTACAATATATGTTTGTCTTAGCTATATGTCAAAATAAATCCATTTTCTAGATGAACGTTTTAGCTCAAGACCCAAATGAGAAATTAGACGTTTGCCCGGGACCCAGTTCTACAAGCTCACATCGCGTCGCTTCCTGCCGCGTTGTGAGCTTGTAGATCGGCTATTTTCACTACTTAATTATTATATATTTTTATTTATGTAATTTCTTTGTTTGTTTGTTTTAAAATTAAGATGATTTTTAAAAGAATTATAAAAGAAATTTAAATGTACATGTATTTTTTAAAGAAAATGGGATTTTTACCCAGTGTTTGGGAAACAGTGTTCTATCTAGGCTATATGGAGAAAGGGTGCCCTTTTCCCCTTTCTACAAACACAAGTGTTATTTTAATGCTCAGAGTCTCGTATAAAACAGAGGCCAGAGTGAGTAAGTGGAATTTAATGTTGTTCAGGCTAAAGGCTGATGCATTCGGTTGCATTCGGTTGGGAGACCCCTCCCGAACCAATTTCATTTTGGCACTAAAAGTTTACTATGCATCGGCCTAAGGGGGGCCAAAAAGGAGCGAAATTTAGATATATGATATAAAACTGGAATTAAGAATGATCTGTTGGGCTTTATCCAACTACAAGAGTACTGATCTTACTGTATGTCAATTATTGGAAGACTTTGAAAAGATTTTGTTTATTGCCAAGATAGGGGCCAGAGAATGTCCTTAACAAGGGAGCTTGCATGTGCAATGATTTCCAAGCACCTTTTTTTTTATTTAAGTCAAACCAAGCTAAATCAGTAGCGATCTGTTAAAGTAATATGCCACAATAAAGTGTTGTGTCCAAGCGGTATGTACTGTACCGTCTCTCTCTATGAGAGATTGTAATCTTTCGCCGCCTGCCGTACCGGAGAACATGAGATTTAATCTATGTTATGAAATGTGTGTTTGATTATGTTCACTGTTCCCTGGCCTTTTTAAGAACAGATTCTTCACAGACGTATTTCATAAACAGCCTTTCATGGCACTCCAGCCTCCAAATGATGGATAATTCAACCTCTGGTACCAGTTAATGTAATCAAGATAAGGGGTTGCGGTTGAAATGTAGGTGATAGAATCGTGTTTTTGCAGAGCCGCTAAGAAGAATTAACCATGTTCTTGTTTGTCTTGGTTTCTCCTGATATGTGAGATACGGGATGGTACATTGTTCGATGCGTCATGTCATGTGAGCCACAGTGTGAACAGAAATGAACAGTGTGAAACCATATGAACAAACATTTAGTCAGGTCCAAACCTTGCCCATTAACCACTCTTTTCACCCAGTGTGCCGCATCCCAAATCCCATATGAATTAGACAGATGCAATTCTGGAAAATGCAAGTGTGGTTGCCTGATGAGTCCCGATGAAGCTGGTCGATTTGACATATGGCCCAAGAGCGTGCCACCAAAACTGAGGGAGGAGTATTGCGGCAAACTAAAGTTAATCTGGAAAGATGGAAAGATGGAAGAAAGTTACCTCGGGTCAGTATACTGTAATTCATTTTGTATGAATTCTCTAAAAAAACAGACTATATTCAGAGACATGGAATTAACGGTCATTATTCCGATGGCCTTTTATTCCAACGCCCCGTTGGTCCAACTGGCCCCATTATAACTAACCCTACCCCCCCCCTATCCCTATACCTAAAATCTAACCTCACACTAACTTAACGGTCAGAATAATGAGCAACACTGTCACACACACACACACACACACACACACACACACACACACACACACACGCACGCACGCACGCACGCACGCACGCACACACACTGATTCACTCTTTCAGACTTTTACAATGGGCTACCTAGACATCCAGTGGGCAGGGGGGAGGCGGTATCCTAGCAACTGCTCACTTTAAGCCTTTGGTCAGAAAAGAGCCCGGTGGCACAGCACTGTGGTGGAGCTCATATGTACATTGACACATGGCTAGAGCTTCAAGAAACACAAACTGAAGAAAAACTGATTTTAATAAACAACATCCTAGACATAGACATAATTAAACAAGCAAAACAAAAAACATTATATTTTGTTAATACTGCCATGCAACAGCCCACATGGACTTACAGGACAAAGATAAATCACTGCATCATTGCATAGGTGTACAGTAATAGAACAACATTAAATAAAATTAAAAACTCCACTTCAAACATTCAGAACAACTGTTTTTCTCCCAAGCCTTACACACAAAATCTGCCAAAAAGAACAAGTCTTTCATAATCATTTTTAGGCTAACCAAAAAAGGTTAGCGCAAATATTTTACAAAATAATAGATGTCTTAATTCATCATATAATGGGCAGTAAAGCAAAAAGAAATTAACCTCACTTTCAATTTCCTCCAAATCACAAAACAAATAAACTTTATCCTCCTCTCTCAGGCGTAGGCCTACCAATGAATACTTGTTTCTAAAGCTGTATGGAATCATGTCTCATCATGTATCATGTCGAGTATCAGTGGATTGAAACTGTGTCGCTGTCAGCGTCACAACCTCGCCAGATCAATGCAACACCCGCAAAGCAAAGACATCTATCTTCGAGGACATAAATTCCTGGACTGGACAGATTTACATTGATTGAGCACATTGTGATGAGCCAAACACGCCCCTTTAGGTAATAAAATGCCACAATCAATCACGCATCAGGTTCTCATCACAGCTTCATCCCTTGCCCTCCCAGGATATCAAGCAGCTCTTTAACCAAGCTGTGCGGCAATATGGGACTCTATATTCTCTGAAGAATGCAAATCAGGGGACCTTCAACTGTTGGCACCTAACAAGCCTCATACTGGGGCATACATACAGCTGTTCTTGGAGCTGTGCCACGGAACGTCTCTCAAGCCTTGGAGGGAATGTATTGAATTTGGTGTGTGGAAAAAAACGTATACAGTAAATACATTACGTGAGTTATTATGCTCGCTTTTGAATTGCAAGGTTCTTCTGGGTTGAGTTCCGGGCACTGCCAAATGCCAACTCAGAAGTATAGCCTAGTAAACTGACTCCTCCTAGTACCTTCTGTTCGAATCAGAAGGCAGGAGGAGCCTGGTTTACAAGGCTAAAGGTGGTTGCACACTGCTGCGTTTTTCGGGCCGATTATCAAAACGAGCAGTGTGCAACCACCTTAACTCAGACGTGCGGTAAGTAGTCACCTGCGGTAAGTAGGCCTACTGAGAGCTGATGGTAGGCCTACTGTATGGTGCTCTACCTCGGGTCTAGTGCTTTGTAAAAAAATAAAAGGACAACAACCTCATTGGCTGATAAGGACATTAA
The DNA here is from genome assembly GCF_963921795.1 of Nannobrachium achirus. Taxonomy (NCBI): domain Eukaryota; kingdom Metazoa; phylum Chordata; class Actinopteri; order Myctophiformes; family Myctophidae; genus Nannobrachium; species Nannobrachium achirus. Next base: position 40,353,149 of record NC_137830.1, read on the forward strand.
AGGACAACTTTGTTTTTTACAACATGGCTTCATATTTTAGATTGCATTTAGAGAAGAAAAAAAGATGAGTGATAAAATGTTTTCATTTACTGCTTTCTATTGTTTTAGCGATTTTAGCTATTCTAATTTCAGTGGGTGCATGGGTGCATGCAAGTGGCTAAATATGTCTTTTTAGACACAATAACCCGGCGATTTCTTTATTGCTATTTACAGTAAGACCACTAGCCCCCATAAGTCACATCTGCCCATGAAAGATTGCGGTGTATCTTGGGAATGGGCTTTAGTGTCTAAAAATACATGTTTAGCCACCTGTACGCATGCCTAAACCACTGTAATTAAAATAGTTAAAATCATTAAAAGGATAGAAAGCAAATGAAAACGTTTTAACACTCGTCTTTTCTTTTCTCTGGTTACAATCTAAAATATATAACCCTAAAAAAATAAAAATAAATCCTTTAAGCCACTCCAACCTCATTAATTACTTGCTTGTTATCCTTAAATTGTACCACTGAAATTCTCTTGTTGCGACCGTCAGGGAGCAGTTTACTATGAAAACCTCCACCGGCCGTCCGTCCGTCCGTCCGTCCGTCCGTCCGTCCGTCACACGTCACACCTTTGTTTGTGTACGGTGTGATGTCATATATCTTCAGTATGACATCACACCACATGTGTACACAAACCTTTGTGTACGTTGCTGTGGCAACAGTCTGTTGTTGCTGGTCTGTTAGTGTACGTTAGCAACCACCTTAGCAACCATGGTTTTACCCTAGCAACCAACTGTTTACCCTAGCAACCAACTGTTTACCATAGCAACCATGTTTTTTTACCCTAGCAACCAACTGGGCATAAAAGGGATTCTGTTAGGGATCTCCATATATGGGCATAAAAGGGATTCTGTTAGGGATCTCCATATATGGGCATAAAAGGGATTCTGTTAGGGATCTCCATATATGGGCATAAAAGGGATTCTGTTAGGGATCTCCATATATGGGCATAAAAGGGATTCTGTTAGCTGTTAGTGATCTCCATATATGGGCATAAAAGGGATGCTGTTAGGGATCTCCATATATGGGCATAAAAGGGATTCTGATAGGGATCTCCATATATGGGCATGAAAGGGATTATGTTAGGGATCTCCATATATGGGCATAAAAGGGATTGTGAGAGGTGGAGGTTGTGATATTTGTGGAGACCGTCGCTTATCTCCCGATTAGGGAGTCTTACTGGTGTACTGTTATAATTTTTTTACAAGCACCTGCCATCTCCTGCAAATTGGTGGGCATCTAATTGGGGGCTGCTCTCCATTCCGACATGTCTCCATTCCGACATTGACTTCTTATTGTCGGAGTGGCAACACTTCCATAGTGTCGGAATGGAGACATGTAACCCATCTAATTTTGGGGTGAAACTTTTCATATAACACAGGATTGGCCCAAAGCAGTGACACCATAAGGTGTGTGTGTTTTATCTGCTTAAGATCAAAAGGTCTCCAGGGGTGGCTTGCCAGAGTAAAACGTTATAGAGTGAAAGAGATGGCAGGCTCATTGGTATGCTGGACAGAACCTCATACGTTAAGCTGGAGGGGTTTTCTTTTGGAGTCTAATAATCCAGACTGAAATGACTGCCCTGTCCCCCGTCCATCAGAGATCCATTCACAGGAGCCTCTTTCTCTCTCACTCTCTCTCTCTCAGCAGTCCTCCTCAAGTAACTTGGAACTGTGATTTACCCCAGCCGATAAGGCGGAGAGTGAGTGCCGGCCAACCAGACATCATGGGCGGAGGTGATTCACTCCCGCCGAGCTGGAAGGCAGCCCAGACGGCTGGGCCTGCACACAGGGGCGTCACACCAAATTCTGGGCCCTGGGTACAAGGATTCACTGCGGGCCCCCCATGAATGTTAACTATTGAAAAATAGCAGATATACAAGCTCTGCGAGTTTGTAGATCTGCTATTTTTGAAAAATCGTGAAAATGTGTGCAAGAAACTTATGTTTCTATGTCAGTGGTGCTCAAACGTTTTCATGTGAAGGACCCCCAAGATGATATGTATTTGGCCACAGCTAGACCCCCATCTCAAAATATTTAGTTCCAGGGACCCCTCCCCGGAAGCAAAATTTGAGTTACAAATGTTCGCTTAAAAAATACATATTCAAAGATTTGTGCACATTTTTACGACTTTTCAAAAATAGCAGATCTACAAGCTCGCAGCGCGGCACTCGGTGCCGCGCAGTGAGCTTGTATATCTGCTATTTTTCAATAGCTAAAGTTACTATAGGGCCCCTCCACCTTGGGCCCTGGTAACTCAGTCCCACTTTCCTAACCCTTGTGACGCCCCTGCCTGCACAGAGCGAGAGATGCCTGCAATTGTCATCCATCATGACGATCTGCTGGGTCAGCCGCTGTCCAAATGAATGGAATAAGAGCACTCTCATGCATCCATCTGCTCCAACAACACTTCAATAAACCTCTTTCAGAGGGCAGATCAGAGATTAGAGTGTGTGTGTGTGTGTGTGTCCGCCTTGCAATGTATCGTTGTGTTTGCAGGCCCTAGCCCACGCGCACAATACAAGAAACCAACTGAGCAAACCACATCGGCCCAAACATATTTAGAGCTACTTCAAAACAATACTTGACTGCCGCCAAAGGAAACACGGTCTTAACTGTGTATGTTTAACTTTATTAATCTGTCCTGATCTGTAAGATCTGCACTTCATGATATTTATCCAAAGTTCATCTGTGTTTGCCACTACCATATATATATATATATATATATATATATATATTATATACTTGTTGACAGTTTTTCCAATTTACATGAACAAATGACAAGAAAGAATTTAAATAATTCTCACCAAAATACTGAAAATGTGGTTTTCACCACATACTCCTGCAACCTCTTTGAGGCTTGAAGTTTGAATTAGAACCATTCATTGCAGAATCCTGCTTCACACTTGACATGGCTACTGCATTTAAAGCCATACAGGGATCACAATGTCTTGTTTTACAGCTCTGTGAAAGAATCAATACCCACACTGAATCCCAGTGTACAATTAAACAAAGAGTGTTGTGTTGCTTCCCTGAAACCATGGTAGTTTCTGACATTATGACATCTGGCATCCCTGGTGCTCAAGCAAGCTGTCATTTATCATTGAGTCACAGACTGGACTGTGGTCTGGCAACAGTCCGCCATTCCGAAACACCGCTATTCCGAAGCAGGGTTAGGGTTAGGTTTAGGGTTAGGGTTAGGGGTAGGGGTAGGGTTAGGGTTAGTTAGGGTTAGGGTTAGGGTAAGGGTAAGGGTTAGGGTTAGGGTTAGGGTTAGAAGTCAACGTTCGGAATAGCGGTGTTTCGGAATGGCGGGGTGTAACCCTGTGGTCTACCGTAGGACACACTATATGACTGTAAATGCGTGATAAATGACATACTGCATACACGTATGGCATCGACCTACAACATGGAATCTAAGTGTTTCACAGATGAAAAGCAGAATCGCCCCGTTTTGTGATTTTGTCTGTAGTCCTTTTTGATATATAATTTTGAAGCGGCACGTTTACCCCACTGATTACAAGACTGGATACACTGGATTACAACGGGATACAAGACTAATCCAACAGTGAACTTTATGGCACCTTTATTTATTTTTGTCAAAGTGTATGTGTTATCATTGCATTTAAAGGCATTCTAAGATGTGGACTGATTTGAAAGGTCTATGCTATGCATGCTATGATGTTTAGTCAACATTGATTCAATTGTTTAGGTCTTGATGTAATAACTATGTCGAGAATCTTAACAAACGAAAACTAAAGAAATTAAGGCATTCATGGAAAATGTGTAGGCTAAAGTATGATATTGTATGGCAAAAGTTGTGAATAGACAACAGGCATTGACACTAAGGCTTGCCCACCTGCCCCCAGCAGGTAAATAAAACGTTCGGGCAGGTGAAGTTGGCTTTCGACCGAGCAAGTGCTCATTTGCACCCGATCCCCAAGTTTTCATCCCATAGATTGGGATGAAATCAGCAGCAAATCATCCCGGGCGTTTGGTTGATATCTGCCCATAGATCAGACTGTTTGGGGCAAACCAGCTTTTGTAGGGGGTCACGTGACCGAAAATGTCACATTGTTTTAGCGCTGGTTCGAATCTGGGAAGGGGAAAAGAATAATAATAATGACATTATTTAAATGTACTTTTCTCCGTGGTAAATATATGATAAGGTTATATGAATATGGGCATTGTATGGCTCAACAGTTTAAAGTTTGTTACAGTTGCTATGGCAACCATAACAACGTGATTTCTTTTTGTTTATGTTTCTTTAAATTAATTCCCCTCCAATCCACAAAATGCAGCTTCTGGGTGATTCCCCCACGGGATAAATAAAGGAATCTATCAATCAATCAATCAATCAATCAATCAATCAAGTTTATACAACACAGCTTTTTTTTTTTTTGTAATCTTTTTCGAACTTGTTAGAGTCTGTTTAGACACTTCTCTTAGTATATGAAGGAGCATGGTAGTCTACTGGTTGAGATGCTTGACCTGCAATCCTTCTACTTTTCCGCAGGGCAGAGGTTCAATTCCCAGAAGGGGTTGTGAATGGAACATAATTATTTGAGCACATAGTTTCCACATTCGCTTTTTTTTGCTCAAAGGGGCTTTTCTAAATATATGTTATATAAATATTCGTCCATAATACGGTTTTATATAGGTTTTACACTAAACAACCACTCGGATATTCATGATTATTCTGTCCAAAGAAATCACAATTTACAATATTATCGCGATAATCCTATCCTAACATCCATTATCCTGGGGCGGAACATTAAACATGCTAATTTAATTGTTTTATTGGCTATATAGACTATTCTATATCACCCCTAGCCCATTGGTTCTCAAAGTGGGGTCCGGGGACCCCCAGGGGTCCTTCAGGGAGTTCCAGGGGATCCCCAGCTAAATGATAGTTAGGAACCAAATGGACCCTTATGGGTCTGTAACTCAGAGAGTGTAACTCAGCTAGCCTACACTCTCCGAGTTCAATTAATATTGATTTTACAATAATAAATGGGGTCATAGAGATTAAATGGGGGGTCCGTAGCCTAATGGAAAAGCAAACTAGGGGTCCTTGAAATTAAAATGGTTGGGAAAATCGGCTGAAAAAATCTTCTCTTATGGGGGTCCCCGGCATTACATTGACTCAGTTCCACAGATAGGCTACATGTTGTGAAAACAGCAGATCTACAAGCTTGCTTGCAAAGGCATTGCCATTTTTGAGACGCCATTTTATTATTCTGCTCCAGGATTCTGGCTACCCCCCCCCCCCCCCCCCCCCCCCCCCCCCAAATCACATGTGCGAAGTCCGAATATGCAGGTTTTATTTCGATGCACCATCGTCTGTACGACAACCAGAAGTGCCTCAAATAGCCACTTCCTGGTGTGTTTCAGGCAGTTCCCGGAAGTAACCCTGGAATTTTACCACTCCCCTAGACTAATTTTGCGACGCAGAGTTGAATGGTACCAGTCTTATGTCTTTATAACAACCGGAAGTGCCTCAAATAGCCACTTCCTGGTGTGTTTCAGTCAGTTCCAGGTCAGTAGGTGTTCCGATATATTTTTTATCCAAAACTACACGTAATTTTAGCCCTAAGGTTGAAATTAGTAAGGCGAATATCCTATTGTGATTTTATAGTAATTAAAAGAATGCTAACCCTAGCGTCGCACAGCGAATGTCGCAACGAAACGAAACACATATCAAAGCGTGCGTCTCAATGCGCTCTAAAACATACTAAAAGATGAGCCCATGAGATGCATTGGTTCGTGAATAAAAGCCAACCCTAGTTAGCCTAGGGTTAGCCTTTTAGCCTTAATAACTCAGAGACGATAAGATATCAGAACTCCGTTTTGAGATATGTTGTAGTGCTTTCCGAGACGAACATTTTGATATCTCATATGTCCCTCTACGACATTCTTATCCCTGGGATCTCCAATTTCACAAGGGTCATAGAGTGTATACCCCTTAGAGCCCTTTGGCCAGCAAACCAAAGTTACCAATCAACTCACAGGAGTGTTTGTGTGCGAGGAGAGTTATATAGGCTTGTTCGTCTCTGCGATACGAACACGCTGATGTGTCTATCATCTCTCTACGACATTCGTGTACGGAGTAAAACGTACCCCTAGTTGGAATTAGGGTTAGCCCCCTAGGGGTCGCTCAGAAATGACACACACATCAATGCGTCCGTCTCGGTGAGCAGATCAATAATCTGTTACCCTTTTGTCTCTACGACCCCTAGAACCCGAGCTAGCCCTTCTAGAAGTGTTAGAAACGGACCGAAATATTTTCAAACAACGGCACCAGCACCAACGGACTTGGCGTCAAAAAGTAAGTCGGAATAAGTGTCCTTTATCCGAAAAAATGTGTAATCGTGTTCATGGCGTGCAAATTTCGTGTCTTTTTCGCAATAGGAAAGGGTTAAAATTGTCGGAGATTCCCGAAACCCATTCCATTGGATCGGGCATACTTCAAATATGAAAGGCGTGTCCTGCCTGAAACAGCCAGATTTTATTTGAATATTTTATTGATTTTAAGGCCAAAAGGCCCATTTTGGAGCCATAAGCGACCTTTTTCCTTGACCTTTAGAGTTAGGAGTGTCGTAGAGAGACAAGACCGGGTTCATTGGATTCAGCGTCAAAAAGCGTGTCAGAATAAGTGTCTTTTATCTAGGAAAATGTTTAATTCAGCTTACGCAGTTGAAATAGGGTATTTTTTTAGACCTTAGTCTGGCCTCTCTCCTTTGACCTGTCTCTGACAGAGTTGGGGCGGAACATTTTCAACACTTAATAGCAAGAGCTTGTAGATCGGCTGTTTTCACTAGTATGGCACTGAACTAACACATGAACACACAGGATTGTATAGGCTGAGCAGCTGGAAATGTTTCTGAGCTTGTAGATGGGCTGAGGAATTTATAGTGTCAGCAGCTCGTCAGCCAACTCAACTCAGCTGGTCCTGTACAGGTGACGGCACTCAAGGCAATCAGCCGAGCAAGGGAAGGGAGGGGCAGATGAGCAGTCAGAGGCAAACACAGGCACACTGAGGAAAAGAGGGACCGACCGACCGACCGACAGACCGACAGACCGACAAAGCCTTTTGTAGGCCGACCCCCTGGGTCTGGCAAAAATGTAGGTATGACATTTATCACACAATGGAAGATTTACTTTTCGGGCAAGTGGGCATGTGACATGTCCTTTGGGCAAGTAGAACATGACCTATACTTGCCTGATGGGCAAGTGCCTCTGAGACCTTAGTGTCAACCCCTGGACAATAATGACATAGCGTAATTGACTGCAGTAATGGTCCTTTGAGAAATACTGGCATAGTGTAACACAAGGGCTAGGTTGAACATTGGACAGATACCCCTGCTGCATAAGCATGGAAGGCACACAAACGCGTGCGTGCACGCATGCAAAGGCATTATGATCATTATGATTCACACCTGACAGTCAGTTAGAAGATAGTCTGAAAAGTGGTACGGGACAGTCAGGGAGGGGAGTTCTGTCCTCAGACCAATGTCTCAGACATAGCAGCAGCCTGCTGTGTGATGTGTCCCTCTGCTGGAGGAAGTAGTCCCTTCTTGTGTACCACAGTAGTGTCTACTTTATTTGGAATTTGAACATGTCTATGTTTGTACTGCAAGAATAGTTTAGATGATGTCTATGTATGTAGGCCTATGAGTCATGCAATGGTTGGTGGTGGTGGTGGTGTTCAAAGTGAGGTCCGGGGTCCCACAGCAGTCCTTAAGTGTGTTTCAGGGGGCCCCCAGCAAATTAGTTAATATAGCTTATAGCTTCAGAATCAGTTTAACCACTGTCAACTACTGTATATTGTATAATGTTCTGCCGTATATATGCACTTTGTAATTGGCTGTTTTCCTATTGTTTATGTCCTTTGTACAATCATGCATTCTTGTATTTCTGTGTGTGTGTGTGTGTGTGTGTGTGTGTGTGTGTGTGTGTGTGTGTGTGTGTGTGTGTGTGTGTGTGTGTGTGTGTGTGTGTGTGTGCGTGCGTGCAAATTCAATATCAAATGTAACTAGAAAAACTGTTCCTTCGAAACAGTGTGGGCTCGCTTCCAACCCAAAACAATAATAGTAAAAGTGTCAAGTTCCCAGGCAATGCTCTCTTTAATTTTACTGACGTAAAATGGTAATGCAAATACAATGTAGACAAGCAGTGTTATTACATGAACTTAAAGGACCAGGTCACCTTTGGGACAACCAGATCTTATTTTATTGTTGTGTGGGGACACGATCAACACAATGTTGAGTTATTCTTTGTGTTCAATCTGTGTTTTTAGATATTTTAGTATTTCAGTATGCTACAACTGGTCATATGATGCATTTTGCATCATATGATGCATGAGATGATGCAATATCATGCTACAAAGCATCATATGACCAGTTGTAGCATGCTGAAATACTAAAATATCTAAAAACACAGATTGAACACAAGAAATTACAGGATTGTGTTGATCGTGTCCCACACAACAATAAAATAAGATCTGGTTGTCCCAGAGGTGACCTGGTCCTTTAACGGTATGGACGATTAAATCAAAATAAAATTAAAATATAATGTGGACGGGTAACCAACAACAAAAGTTCGAGACCAGTAGAGTGTGTGTGTGTGTGTGTGTGTGTGTGTGTGTGTGTGTGTGTGTGTGTGTGTGTGTGTGTGTGTGTGTGTGTGTGTGTGTGTGTGTGTGTGTGTGTGTGTGTGTGTCCTAGGGGTCCCTGAACTACACTTTGCAAACCAGCAAACCACATCAAAGTAATAGTACGCAGATGGTCCTAATATTGACAAGCTTTTTAAAAACAGCAGATCTACAAGATCACAACATGTCGCAATGTCACATTGTAGATCAGCTTCTTACAATTAGACAAAGTATTAAGTGATTCATCTACCGTATGTTTTGTATTAATAATAAAATCTGCAAAGTAACAAGTAACTAAAGCTGCCAAATGCAATTGCAGTGGAGTATAAGTAACAAAAGTGTAAAGTAAAAGTTGGTATACAGTACGGGACATGCTGATCCAAATGCATATGGGATATACTAGGATTCAAATGCAGACAGGCTGAAATTCATGGCTTTTAAAGTGTTTGGGGTGTGGTTTTGCCAGGTGGGTCCACTTCGGTTGATCGTCTGATTTGGAAACGCATTGGTTGTGATATCTCCCTGACAACCACACAGAGTGTCCCTGCGGGTTCTAGGATATATACTGTAAATCCCATCGCCCGGGAACCTTATTCTTTTTAAGTTAAATTTCTAAAACACTACAAAACATGTGTCAAAGACAAATACAAGCAAACGTCTCCACAGTAACACAGTAACAGTTGTTTGTGTGTCAGTGTGTGTGTATGCGTGTGTGTGTGCGTGTGTGCGTGCGTGCGTGCGTGTTAATAATAATAATTATTATTAATAATAAAATCTGCAAAATAAAAAGTAACTGAAGCTGTCAAATGCTGTATTTATAGTAGAGTATAAGTAACAAAAATGGAAATTAGAGTAAAAGTACCTAAAAATTGTACTGTAGGTACAAGTACTTGTTTGTATATACTTGAGTAAATGTACTTGGTTACTTTGCAGCACCACTAGCCTTACATTAAGACGTCTCTGCCGAGACTTTCGCATTGTCACTGCAGGGCCGACTTATGTAAGGCTACATCACCACAGAACAGCCACTGACAGCCAAGCCTTTAATCACAGCTGTGTCAATCAGTAGAGTGGAGAGGGACATTTATTTATAGTTTTAACTATAACTATAGTTTTATACATCACACAGCTTAGACATTTGGATCAAATCAGAAAGCAGACCTGTGTGAACACATTGATATAAATAGCATATCTGAAGTGTGAATATTGCAGCCACAGCGACTTAATATAAACATGGGTCCCTTTCCCCTGTCTCACTCTCTCCCCACTCAGTAAACCCATTGGAAATGCATTGGATGCTTAAAGTTAAACATTTTTATTTTTTTATAATTAAACTACAAAACATTTTAAAACCAAAAGTACAAGCACACGTGTCCTCAGTAAGCTGAACACATAAAAATTTGAATGGTGTTTAAAGGTGTAAGCGTTTAGGAGATGAATCGCGCCAAAGTTTTGAGGAGATACTGACTGACTGACTATAAATAATGAAGATAACATACGTGTGCTCGCCTTCCAGGCGAGCCCACAATAATAAGCATATATGGAACAGTTGGAACAGGAAGAGGAGCGAGAATCGAGGGGGAAGAGCAAGAATTGAGGAGGAAGAGCGAGAATCGAAGAGAAATAAGGGTGTTGGGGTGGAGGAGAACAAATAAAACTTGAAAGCAATGAATAGCAGAAATAGCCGATCTACAAGCGCAGTATACTCACAACCCATGTTTGACTGTAGTGAAGCAGAACAAGCAAGCCGGTTGAGAGAACGCAGGTGTATTTATGCACATTATTCCTGGCCCAGCTCCAGGCTTCCTGTTCATATCCTGAAAGAGGCGGAGGCTGAAAAAGCTGGCCTGAAAAACATAATTTGGTTTCCTGTTGTCCTTGCATTAAAGTGTCAGTAGTTGGCGTTCTGGGCTCTGAATTTACATGGGTTGCCATGTCTGCTTATAATAAGCAATTTGTGTCTCTAAAAAAATTGTATAGTTGCTTATTGGGCTTAATTTTCTAATATTTTTTAAACCAGTGGTTCCCAAATCTTTTCATATCAAGGACCCCAGATTAACATATTTGTCCACAGTCACAGACCCCATCTGAAAATATGTGGTGCCAGGGACCTCCACACAGATTTATGTTGTTAAAATGTTTCAAAAATATTCAAAAAAAAAAAAATGTTTTCCCTCAATGTTTTTTAAATAGCAAATATACAAGCTCACAATGTGTCGCAATGTGACACATTGTGAGTTTGCTGATCTACTATTTTCAATTGTAAATGTAAAGTAGTATAGCCTAGTTGCTTCTGTTGGGCTTATTTCTTTGGCAAAATCTGGCAACAGACAATTCCGTGTCACTTCCTTACTTGGGAGGAAGTGAAAAGATGTTTTTTGAAGCAGCATACAGAGAAAAACTCTCTAGCGCCCTCTGTAAAAGAAAATGGCAGCCTCCATAGAGGGGGCCAGGAATATGGTGAATACTGAGGCTGTGGTGAGTGGAGGCAGGTGTAGTAGTTATGGGTGATTGTGAAAGGGGGGTGGCTAATGAGTGAGGGAAGGTGTGGTTGATAGGGAAGTGATGGAGAGTGGCTGTGATAAGCAGAGGGTGGTCTCTACTGCTGAACATACATTGAAAACAAGTTCCAACATCTATACAGGTTTGAGGCTCCATTACACATGCACATGTATAGCCTACCTGCACAACATCCGGTTTTACCAAGCTGTAAATCGGGCAAACCCCTTACCACATTGGGATTTCTTTCCAGGTCTGCAGTGGTGGGAAGTGTTGGTTGCAGTTTGTTGCCCAAGTCGAGCAACAATGGACAGGAAAAGGCTTCAGGCATCAGCCTTTCGCCCTCATCCCTCCTGCCCCATGCTCCCTGTGCCTCTACCTCTGTGAGACCAGCTGTTATCCTGGCACCTTCCCGTGCCCCCTCTCCACAGCAGCACTGGGCCGTGCATTACTCTCCCTGCCAGGTGTGTGTGTGTGTGTGTGTGTGTGTGTGTGTGTGTGTGTGTGTGTGTGTGTGTGTGTGTGTGTGTGTGTGTGTGTGTGTGTGTGTGTGTGTGTGTGTGTGTGTGTGTGTGTGCGTGCGTGCGTGCGTGCGTGCGTGCGTGCGTGCGTGCGTGCGTGCGTGCGTGCGTGCGTGCGTGCGTGCGTGTGTACACATATGAATGTATCATTTCAATACCTCATACAATTGGTAATACTAAGACAAATGTGTGTGCTCTGGGGGATAGGACCCTGTAACAATTCTAAAAGAGCTCTCCTTGTTATTAATAATCTCACAATAAAAATGTACAAATTAAAATGAAGAGTCAGGTAAATAACTGTCACAAGATCACAAGAGAAAGGTCGTTGGGATATGGATTTCGAACCTGCGACACGCTGTCAAGGCATCAAAGCCTATGTGGTATGCACCTGGACCGGTAGGCCAACGGGTGCCACTCTAATTGATAATTGTTGAATCTTAATTATTCTTCATGAGCAATTTAATGTGTAGACATTAAATTGAGAGGGCACCTTTATTGCTGCTTTAATGCTCCCACAAATTAATGTACTGTAACACAGAACTATCTCTAATTGGAGCGTCCTTAAGAGATGGCGTCATTGCCCCCTTTCTGCAAATATATCGAGAATTGCTTTTAGTGTTGTTCGTTGCTGATATGTATGTAATGTATCGACCATTCAATTTGGAGCGACATCATCATTGTGTGTGTGTGTGTGTGTGTGTGTGTGTGTGTGTGTGTGTGTGTGTGTGTGCGTGTGCGCGTGTGCGCGTGTGTGTGTGTGTGTGTGTGTGTGTGTGTGTGCGTGTGTGCGTGCGTGCGTGCGTGCGTGCGTGCGTGCGTGCGTGTGTGGTTGTGTGTGTGTCTGTCTGTGTGTGACCATTCTTACTACAAAAAGAACGAAAATGCCACAAAGTTCGGTGATGGAATACCCAACCACCACCATAAGAGTCATATCATTTTTTTAATAAGAAATCTTGACAAGAAACATGATGTAAAGCATTAAAGACATGGTCATGGACAATGACTGATTGGGCCAATAAAGGCAGTTGTGATTGAAACTATAGTACAAACACTGAGACAATAGGCAATTACATCCATAATTCATTATGCCATCCATGACAGCAAAGTGCATTCACAACAAATGATCACATTCAAAGCCATGCGATATGTAATGAAAGTGAAGAGCATTGACTGTGTTCATTATTCATATAAACAAACCACTTGAGTCCTATTATCTTCTGTAACCATTTTAGTATTGCTTTCAACAGCAACCCATGTATTAACTAGATTAAGTGCATTTTCAGGTGAACATGACCGGAATAGCCGAAAAGAAGTGCCCAGAATTGGCCTTTACTGAATAATTTCTCTCTGAATTTCCATACTATTTCTGAGTTTGTATGCTAAATCTTTCAAGCATAGGATTGTGTTGCACTACACTGCCAATACACCTGGCGTATTGGCAGTGTAGTGCATAGAAGTGTTGTGTGATGAGAGAGTGAAGGAAAGAGATGTTATTGTACATGTAGTTTATCCCTTAATATCAAATTTCCTGTCGAATCATTTATAATGTTGGACATATAATGTGCTATGTGATATCTCAAGATAATTAACCTTGTGACCAGTTTGTACATAGTCGTGTGTGCGTGCGTGCGTGTTTGTATCTGTGTCTGTGTAATAGAAAAAGAGGAATAACAGATGGTGTGTTGGCCATGATCTGAATGCTAATGGAAGTGTATGTGTTTGTGTGTGCCGATTGCCCATTCACATCTCTCACCGTGAGTTAAGGAAATACTCCATCATGTGGTTTTGTCCTGCGAGAAACTGATTTCATGATATTGATATAAATACTGAGGAGCTCGCCAAGCATATTTGCAGCAGGGCTCAAAGGGACCATAACTATGCTCTGGATTCTTATGCGTAACTTATGGTAAAATAGAATCTCCACAAGCTCACAACGCGCCACGATGTGGCATTTTGTGTGTGCTTGTAAATCAACTATTTTCACACCGCCTTAGACGACAGACTATAAATCATGCTTTACTGTGCTGGCAAATTTAATTTGCTCTTTTGACATCTCACTAATCTACCACACATTTCTGTGCTGAATAGGCCTGCCTCTTGTATTTTGTATAGGCCTATAAGACATTGTATCTTTCACATTCCCCTTGAAGAGTGTGTGTGTGTGTGTGTGTGTGTGTGCGTGCATGCGTGCATTTTTTATGTACACGTTGGCGTTATGAGAATGAGATATTAGTTATATTACTAATTCCAAACAACTGGATTTTCTCCATGGGCACAGAGACATTATTTGATGGCCACAAAGACAATGTCACAGCAAGAACATGGAGGTCAATATTTCTTTCCATGTTTCCTCTTGAATGATGATTTCTGCAATATCCCAATTGAAAGTGTAGTGGAATTCTGGATCAATCATTAATCAATGAGGCAATTAGGAGACCAGACAATATTCTAAATCTCGGTGGTGATGGTTATGCTTTATGCACATGATATCATGGTGAGAAGTACAATAACACTCATATCAAGGACGAGCTGAACCATAACAAGATAGGCTGTACCAAAACAATAGCTATCAGGCCTAGTGGAAACATCTAGACTCTTACAAGCTATCACATATCATAGTGTATTCTATAAGTATTATCATTGATGGTAAATATAAAGATTTGATATTTGCAGTCATATAATTTCTTCCTCAATAGTGAATGAGGTCAGCTGATAAGCGTTTATGTCATTCAATATTTATGTGACAGAAGTATTCTTCTGTTCAGAAATGCAATGAGTGGAGAGTTCATCGATTCCCTTGGTGTGCAGTAAAGCGAAGGTAGGTAGAATAATGTTTTTTTTCCCACCCATCTGTCTGTGTGTTTAGGATATTTCATCAGTTACTGTATGACAGTTTCTTTATGTGACTTGGTGGAAAGGATGCTCTTTGACCAAGGAAAAACTATTTAACCACTCTCACCTGTTGTCCAAATGTTCACAACATTTAAAATAATGTCAACATTTTCATAAATAGACGATCTACAAGTTCACAATGTGTCACAGCTTGTACATCAGCTATTTGAACTATTTCTCGTGATGAATGCTATGGCATAAATGAGTGTCAGTGATATTTCTTTGTTAAAATAAGTGTTAAATAGCTCTCTATTCCCATAGTAATCATAGAGAGTGTTTGTACAGATACAGTACAGGGGTCTCGCTGTCTCTCCAACTCTTTACTCCAATCAGGAGAGAGAACTCATACAGGATACAGGATGGAGAAAAAAAAAGGAAAAAATAGACAGAATTGGAACACTATACATTTTAAGCTGGCAATGGATTCTATCTCCTGAAAATGTATTTTCAGTTCACTGACTGTTCAGACTGGCAACCGAAATCCGATTTTTGGCCGATCCAGATTGGAATAAGATTGCTTTTTATCACGTTTGAAGTCTGAACAGAAGGGTAAAAAAGAAATCACATGGAGTATGATTTTTGTTAATCAGATTTGAATGAGTATTAATCCATCGTGCTGTTACTGTACTGGGCACATTTTCTAGTTTATATGCAAACGTTTTCACTCACCAACTGACTTTATACTGACGGCACATTTTTCATCCAAGAGAAATCATATTTTATCATATATCAATCATATATTATTTTCTGAGTGCTACACGGTCCTACATTGAAGTATAATTAGCCATTAGTAGAGCTACTGACCTCAACTTGACAGCGGTGGGATCTGGGGAGGGCAAGTGCAAAACAGCAGGGGGGCTCGTCACACATCTCCTGAGGTGGGTTGAGGGCCTAGGATGGAGAGAGGCTAAATTTGGAACTACTGAGGGATTCTACGCTGCAATGCTTAACTCATCTGCTGCCATTTAACAATACCTTCGTACTCCCACCTGCCATAAGTCTCCATAGACTTCCATGTAATTCATAGTGCACGGATCATGCACACCCATGCCTAGATCATGCACCACGTGTGTCCACATTGCTCACAGCTTTCAAACAAAAAAATCCGAATGGAAATCCGTTCAGGCATTCATGAGATAACAGCCATTATGTTTTCCTAAAATGTAAACAAAGATGGCTGCCATGCTTGAAAGATGGGGTTGCTATGGGGGTTAAACATGCGATTTCGCGATTGCTATCATGCCTACAACATTTTTTGGGGTCAAAAAAAAAAAAAAAAAAAATTGATTTTCTTTTTTTTTCTTTTTTTTTTTAAATTTCCGGGATTTACGGGCTTGGCAGGGAGGTGCAATGGGATTTTTTCGGGATTTTCGGGCTTGGCAGCAAATAAATATGTTCCATGGACTTGTAAACATACTGTCTTGAACTGCATTGCCCTTGAACCAATTCAGAGTAGAACCTGAAATCCTAGGTAACTTTTCCAATACCAGTATGTTATGTGTCTTTCATACATGGTCTTCGTGAATGACACACTTTGATTTTAGTAAATTATCTAGTTATTATCGAGTTCAGCACGCTATGCAACCCTCACATCTATGTCGCACTGCCAATATGCCCATATATCGAGATCCCTGGCCTGATCAGTATATGCCCATATGGAATTCCCATATATCGACTCATCGGTTGGGATGGCAGTTCTGGACAACAGGACATCAACACTTCTCGACGGTGGGCACTCCATTCCCTCGAGTCCTTGCTGCTCTGCACGCTGAGTTTGAAGTCGGCCGGTCCCATACTGTATGCACATGACGATACACATTGACGTTAGACAACACACTCCATATTTGAGCATACAGTAGCTGCATTCAGAGTGATGTCAGAGGTCGGTCAGCCCGTCCCCCTGCCAGACAGCCAGCCTTCCCTTAAGCCAGTGGTTCTCAGGCCGTGACCCCCAAAATAATCATATTTCAACTGGGGACCCCCCACCCTGCACAAGCACTTGGAATTGTAGGAGTTGGCATTACATTTAGTTTAACTCAATCTATTCCATTGTGAAAATAGACGATCTACATGCTCACAACGCCTCGCAACGCGAGGCGTTGTGAGCGTGCAGATCTGCTATTTTCACAATGTCTGCCTCTAATATTTGACAATTTATCTGCTATTTCACAATGTCTGCCTCTAATATTTGACAATTTATCTGCTATTTCACAATGTCTGCCTCTAATATTTGACAATTTATCTGCTATTTTCACAATGTCTGCCTCTAATATTTGACAATTTGACCATTGTTTGACCAGAGGTTATATGGGACGAATGGGACGAATATGGGACAGGGTTGCCACCTTCTGGAAGAATAGCAGTCTACACTTAACTATGACAGGCCTCTTGGCAATGGCAAAGAATTGGTTCACACAATTTACAATTTTGTCTGTTTGCAGACAATTCTATTCATGCAGAGCAACCTATAAGTGCAACATCAGAATAAGCAGAGTAGGCCTAAGCATGAGCTCTAAGAAAACAACTAGATAAATAACAGAGGAACGGTCACAGTATGTGAACGGTCACAGCTTATGTATCTCTGTCTGTCTGTCTGTCTGTCTGTCTGTCTGTCTGTCTGTCTGTCACAACTGACACTGTGGTTCTATGGGTTTGTCACTCTGACATCATGCTCTGACGTCACTGTGATGTCAGGGGAACCACTCTTAACAGAATGGGTTTGCCGCTTTGACATCACGCTCTGGCTTCACTGTGATGTCACACTAACAGAATCACTTTCATGCCCATATATGGAGTTCCTCTGATGTCAACAATATTAAGCCCATGTAACAGGACTTCATATGGGAAATGCCCATATATGGAGGCCACACCGGCCACATACTACACTAACAGCTGGTTCTACAGACAGGGATCTCCTAGCCTAATATAGAATATGGAAGGTAGTTCCTTCCTCGCTCCCAGAGTATGATTTTCCATCCCACGGTACATAAAACATGCACTACGGAATGAAACAACCGCTTAAATCGCTAGTTTTGTCAGCCAGTGTAATGTTTTCCCATTCAACCGGGACTCCCCCGGCGGCAGTTGCCACTTGCAGTCTAACTCTATGTCGCCAGTACTGCTTCTTGTTCTGCTACAATGGGAAAGGAGCAGTATTGGCACCTGCCGCCGGGGGCTTTTCCAAATGTAATGAGACTAAATAAGCGATTTAAACCGTTTTCCCAACGCCGTCGTGCATGTTTTATGTACCGTGGGATGGAAAATCAACTCTGGGAGTGTGGAACTACCTTTACTTTTTGGATACAATTTTGGGAAAAGGGTGATCTACCTCTGCGTGGAGGCATTCTACCCCAGCCCGGTGATATCCCCGTAGGACCTCATCTCGGAGCACAACGGTATGCAGCGGAGGGTGATGTTCTATATGGGGCTGGAGATCTCCATGTATGGGCATAAGAGGTGCCATAGACATCATAGGACTTTCACATAACGAATAACTGAGTAAGCATGTTTGGGCTCTCACAGCACACGTATCTCCATATGCAGTACATGGATCTCCATACTCTATATGGTACCAGGGGTCTCCAAATATGGGTAACTGGTCCGATATACATCACTGTCCAGATGGCCAAGAATTGTCACGATGGTCGCATGTCGCCCTGAGGCGCCTTACTAGTACAGTATTACTGTACTGACTCAAATCATGACAAATATGGGAGACGACACACAGGATAACAATGCAAAATATATTTATTTATAACTAAATCAAACATAACATAAATGTATATGTGGAATATGTTAGGAATAGTCAGTAAGATCAGTAATGGAGTGCATGTGTGGATGTGTGATAATGTAATCTATGTGCAAAGGCAGAACGAAGAAATAACCAAACTCAAAAAGAACCAAACAAAACCATTGTTCCCTGGGTAGGAGAGAGAGGGAGAAATGCTCTGACCAGCCTGCTTAAATACTCTATATGGCTGATTGGAGCCAGGTGTGTCGCCTCCTCCAAACACACCCCTGCAGGCTGGTCCCCTCCTCCTACACATTAACAGAGAAGGCCATTAGAATCACAGTTAAGGGATGGGTCATCACAGCCCCCCCCATAAGAGAGGAGACCAAACAGGTACTCCGTAACATTTAGTTCACCTATACAGTTAACCATTAACTAGACGTATACAGTACATGACCCATCCAACCACCAATTCATGTCCTCCGCAACCTTGGCATCTGTAGGAGCATATTTAAGAGAGACAAGTGACAGAATAGGTGAATGCAGGCACAAATACTGGTTAATAAATATAGACAAACATCAAAGAAGATCAGAAAATCAATTAGGCAGAACCTACTTTGTCTACATAATCATACATGAATGATGACAAGTCCAGTTTGGTAACACTGATGATAATCTTAAAGTCTGTGCAAAGTTAGTCTTAAATTGGCAGGGACAGCGATTAACCATAGAAATCAATTCATTCATTTTTGTCTCATCCAAGCGTCCCAGTACTTTGGGTACAGCTTTTAATGTCTCAGGGTTGTTTAACCATACTTGTAACACATGCTCATCTGCCGGCCCAAATCCCCCTCCCTTAACCTCCCCCGCCGAAGAAGACAACACTGTGCCTACGCCCAATGCAGGATCAACGTAGGGGACGTCACTGGAGCTTTGGGACGCCGGCAACCGAGCACCGTATGGTTTATACACCTTCGTTTTCACCTTTTGTGAACTGAAACGGTGCAATGGGACGTGGTTAACCATGTTTTGAGATTGAGCATCAGCCCACACTTCATCCCCTGCCAAATCATTACCTAGGATTATGTCAACCCCTTCCACTGGTAACTTAGGCCGCACTCCCACCACCACCTCCCCACCAACAAACCCACAGACTATGCTCACTCCATGCAGGTGTACTGGAATGACCTCCATACCCATACCTTGCATTAAAATGAAATTGCCTGTGTCTGAAACTGAGGAGAATGGGATTACGTCCTCCCGGATGTAAGTATGTAATGAACCTGTATCTCTCAAGATGTTAACTCTAACCGCCTTTCCACCAGGCAGTGACACATAACCCTCTGAAAGAAATGGAGAATAGTCAGCCTTAGAGTTAGACCTGATGTCAGAAACACCTTCCTTGTTATCAATTAACTGAGGTGAGGGAATGACAGGTGCAGCCAAAGCGACAGGTTTGATTTGTGCCCCACTTAATTTCTCCTTAGCTTTAAGAGCAAAACAGTCCTTTTTCCAATGCCCACGTCGATGGCAAAAATTACAAACATTAGAGTCATCCTCCTTCACTGAACCATTTTCAAATTTGGAAAAATTTGAATCCCCATGCCCCTCAAAACCTTTGCCCGAACACACTGGACTACCGGTCTGATGCGTATAGTCAAATACATTTTTGTGTGTTAAACAGTATTCATCAGCCAAGACAGCTGCTTCTTGGGGCGTTTTAACCTTCCTCTCAGTTATGCAAGTAGAAATATCAATCGGTACACAGTTTTTGAATTGTTCAAGAGTTATCAAGTCACAAAGCTCTTTAAAAGTTTTAACCTCCGATGCTACACACCATCGGTTAAACTGGACCAACATCTCTCTCACAAATTCAACGTATGTCTGATGTTCCTTTTTCCTCTCATTTCTGAAACGCTGTCTATAAGCTTCCGGTACCAATTCATATGCCCGCAACACTGTACTTTTAACCACCTCATACTTTTGACTTTCTGTAATTGTTAATGAAGCATAGGCCTCCTGGGCTTTACCTGTCAGAACACATTGGAGCAGTAGAGTGCGCTCACCATCAGACCAGCCCCTGGTGTCTGCCACACGCTCAAAAAGGGAAAAGAACAGATCTGGATCTTTCTCTGAAAACTTGGGAAGTAGTTGCAAGTTAGAACCAGCATTACATTTCTTTGTTTCGCCAACACTCAATTTAAACTTATTTTCTTCCAATTCTAACTTTAGCAATTCAGTCTTTTGTTTTATCTTTTCGATCTCCATCTCATGTGACAGTTTGATGTTAAGTAATTCCTTTTGTTGTTCAAAAGTTAATTGTCCAGAAGAAAATGAAAATGTTTTACCATCTTGTGCATTTGATTCCTCTACGGTCTCATCCTCCAGTTCACCCTCCGGTAACACTTGCTGTGTCACCAAGCTGTCCACCAGAAAGATCTTAACCCTAATCTTTGTCCGCTTGTCACGAATCTCAATTTTGTAGTGTTCTGCTATTTTTAACAACTGGTCTTTTGTGCATTTTTCCAGCAACTCCACAGAAGGGGCCTGAATGAACTCCTCGATCAAACTCATCTTGTTTTCCTTTAAAAAAACTAACGTACAAAAGTTTCAAAAAGAAAAGTAGCAAGAGACCCCGGAGCCCAACTCCCCTAAACTGCCTACCACCATCTAACTGACCAGCTCAACCCTAGTCTTCAGTAGCCCTCCTGAGTGAGCCTCCCGCGAAGCATCCCAGTGGCACTACCCCATTCCATCTTGTGTGGAACACAGTCTAAACAAAAAAAATACAAAATAACAAACAGTGAGTTACCATGTGGCAAAACCCTGCTAAAAGCTATCAGGAGTTGGAACCCCAAGGTCACTCATTACATACAAAATTGAAAACATTTGAGTTGCTAATGCTCTCTCCCCCCAAACAAAATCCAAACCCGTGTGTGTCTCCCAAAACAACTTGTTCAACTTAAGAACAAGAAAACAAGCAAAACCTAATGACTGATAGAAAATCTTAAGTTTAAACCAAATCTATCACTAACTTAGGCTAAAGAGTGACGAGCCCCCATCTTGTCATGACCTGACTCAAATCATGACAAATATGGGAGACGACACACAGGATAACAATGCAAAATATATTTATTTATAACTAAATCAAACATAACATAAATGTATATGTGGAATATGTTAGGAATAGTCAGTAAGATCAGTAATGGAGTGCATGTGTGGATGTGTGATAATGTAATCTATGTGCAAAGGCAGAACGAAGAAATAACCAAACTCAAAAAGAACCAAACAAAACCATTGTTCCCTGGATAGGAGAGAGAGGGAGAAATGCTCTGACCAGCCTGCTTAAATACTCTATATGGCTGATTGGAGCCAGGTGTGTCGCCTCCTCCAAACACACCCCTGCAGGCTGGTTCCCTCCTCCTACACATTAACAGAGAAGGCCATTAGAATCACAGTTAAGGGATGGGTCATCACAACTAGCCCCCAGTGTTTCCCTCTGTTTCCCAAACTTGTACACATATCTAGGGTATGTCTATGTCATTATATTATATTTATAGAGAGAATAGCACATCTACAGTCATAAGCTCACAACATGTTACGGTGGGATGCATTGTGCTTTGTAGATCAGTTATTTTTGCTTATTCATCATTTAAGAACTATGAGAATCCCTATGAGAGGTCCCTTGTGTGTCCTTTTTTAAAGTATCGCGTCTGTCACCGCTTATGCACCGGTACTCATTTAGCACCAGTATCAGTCTAATGAAACCAAATCATACCAAACCATACTCATCATCACATTGTTTTAACACTAGATGGCAGCAAAAGGCTAGAAGTTGCAGTTTTCATTTCATGAAAAATGTCCCCTCTTCATGCATTCCTCTCATCTGCACTCCCCTTTGCATCCTCTAATCCAGGGGTCTTCAACAGGGGGTCCGGGACCCCTAGAGGGTCCTCAGAGTTACTACAGGGGATCCTCCAAATCTTTGTGTGATAGAAACTGTTTTCTCCTTTTTTATATTAACCACTTGAACCCTAACGTCCATATTCTGAGAACTTTAGACATAAATAGCAGATCTACAAGCTCACTTGTAGATCTGCTATTTTCAGGAAAGAGGTTTGGTCTAGAGGGTAAAAAAGAGCAGACTAAGAGTGAAAGGTCAAGTTTATATTGACGGCTCAAGTGGTTAAATATCTGAAAACACAAATTGAAATTAATCCAAAATACACTGATGATTGTGCTGTCAAACAATTAAACTATATGGAATCTATGAACAGGTTGTGGGGGTCCCTGCTTCATCTCTCTCTCAACTAAGGGGTCCTTGGCCTGAAAACGTTGAAGACCCCTGCTCCTCTCTTAAAAGTTGCACTTTACCCATTTTGAACTGAATCTGCATATAATTGGTCTTCACAAACACTGTAATGCTCCTTATGCATTGAGGATGGTATACCATTTCTGTCCACTTGGTCTGTGTCTCAGAGGAGGGCTGTGTACAGTTCAGAAACCTGCTTACCAATGGCCTCAAACCATCACTTTGGTGATTCCAAACAAGATTTCATTTTTGCTTTTTTAGCTTTTTGAAAAGGTGGTATTTTCTATGAGCTTATGGAATACCTATCAATGACATATAGTTTTCAGTCAGGTTTCTGAACTGTCTGTAGCCCACCAATGAGAGACAGTGTGAGCAGACGGAAATGTTGTTCTTATAATGAGCATTAGTAATCAATATCAATACTGTGCTGGTGAGCTCCTTCACAGTCGTAACTTCAGTCAGTAGACAATGGGCACAAAGGTCTGAGCAAGTTACGCCAACAACAGTGATGTCATTACGTGCGCATCCCGCATCAAAAACTCATTCAAGTCGCCCAGGGACTCATTCATGTCATGGTCCTGGGGTCCCGGGGATGCGCCTCCATTGCAGTCCATGTTAAAATAATTTACCGGGTCGCGGTAAAATAAAAACATTTTAAAATTCCACAGACACCACCATTGTTCATGGGTGAAAGCATCCTACTTTACCCTACGTTAACACAAATAAAATCCACGTAGAAAGTCTTAAACAGGCGATAGAAACGTCAATGTTTTGATTCCACCGATGTCCGACGCCATTTTGCGCGCCCAAATTCATTAGGGGCACATGTTTTAGTAGTTTTAGTAGTTCTAAGTTCAAACATTAGCCAAATTGTAAAATAAATATAAGAAATAGGCAAACATTTTGAAAATAGCCGATCTACAAGCTCACAGTGCTCGAAAACATTGTATTGAGGACTCATAAAACTTTTCTGGGACCCATTTGAATGACCACCTGTGGGTCCTGTAATGGAAGTTTTTGAAGTTACTATAAGCAAGTTAAACAAATCAGGAAGATGCAGGACTGCATTGTCAGGAATCAGACTTCATACTTTATTGTTGATCTCATCACAGCAGAGAGAGAGAGACTTGCGTCTCCCTTCAGAGCTTCCCCCATCAGCCCTCCTCACACCCATGTCCCACACACATTTATACATAGACAGAAGATGTACAGAGAGGTAACAACAGATGGTGACTCCTTACATGGTCTCTATTCTATAGTTACACACACACACACACACACAGTCGGCATATTGTAATAGATTTGTGTGAGTCGGCTGTTTGTAAGGGGTTTGTCAGGGAGGAACAGGGAATGATGTCAACCCTGCAGAGGGTTTAAATAGGCTCTATGCATATACATTTAATAAATTAATACCACAATGATTGTTATATGGATTTTTCCACCACAGTCCCGGGACCCATTACATTGAAAACCTAGTAACATCACTGCAAGCTAATAGATCGGCTATTTTAAAAGGATTTTTATACATTTTAAAGTTTAGAAAACTTGTGAACTGGGACAGACAAGAGGACCAAGGGCAGCAAGAGGAACTGGCAGCAGTGATGCCCGGTAGGGTAAAGCAAAGTAAACAGAGAAACTGTATTTAATCAAGGCTGTGAGTTTCCAATTTTTGTTGTGTCAAATGTTTATTGTTTTTAAGGGTAGGGATTCTTCACAAACATGTCCCATCTCACAGCTGCAAAAATACAGAACAAACAGAAAAAAAAGAAGAAGAAAAAAAAGAAGGCTGCATCCTTCGTAGCCTGGGTTGTTTATCGTTGCTGTTAGGCAGAAACCGCTTATCTACAGAACGTATTCTAACTTTTTGTGTTTTCTTCTTTTCGTAAATTAATGCGCTACTTGATCATATTGCAGCGTCACACAAAAGCATCAAAAGTAGCAGATCGACAAGCTCGAAACACAACATGTTTTGAGCTTGTAGATCTGCAACTACTATTTTATCATTTGAATCCTGAAAAGTAACAGTTTTGGACAGGGACGTGCAGAGAATGTTAGAGAGGCATGGGCTGAAATTTCTAAAAGGGCCTTTTGGTGAAAATATTGAAAATAGCAGACCTCACAACGCGTTGCGCTGTGACGCGTTGTGAGCTTTTTCGGTTCTTGATACCTCACTGAACTAAGCATAACCAAGTGAATACTGAGATGTGGCATAACGGCATGGATTTCTACACAAAGAGGACAATTCTTTCAACATAATATGCTGCATTCAAGTTAAGGAGAGTTTGGTCAAGGCTTTTCTTTTGAATGCTGCCTTCAGGTATGGCATGGAAAGAGGGCATTTTACATTTCTTTCACGAATGCTGTAAAAACTGCATTCATGGTCTGGAGAGGGCACTTTTAAAGACGGATAAAAGGGCAGGGGCTCAAGCCCCCTTTGATGTCGATGTGTGCACGTGCCTTTTGGACATAATAGAGGTTTCCACCTGACCTTATGCTGGTAAACCCAGAACACGTCTCATATAAATTGCTGTACAAACAATATCATGTCTGTCTACCTTTGGCCTTTTTCTGCAGGATCTGAAATGAACACAGACAAAAGGCTACAGTACAGTCAGTAACCATGCATACAAATAGCTACATGCAAATACAACACATGCCAAGTGGAGGAATGTTAACAAGCAACGCAATGACCAGTGAATTGAAACAGACAAGCTGGTCATGCAAAAACAAGAACAATAGAGATCATGGAGGATTATACAGTTTTGCCATCGACTGCCACTCATGTTGCTGAACATGTTTGCTCCATGTTTGCAGGCAGTGGTGGAAAGTAACTAAGGACATCTAACATATAATTTTCCAAATGTCTGAGTGAGTGTCTGTCTGTCTGAGTGTCTGAGTGTCTGTCACAGCGTTTCTCCTCAGTGGCTGGAGCAATTGATCTGAAATCGCATCACCATTAGCATATGAACACACCTGACACAACTGTGAAGCCCGTTTGTCACTTTCACAAATCACATGCCGTATATTAGCATTTTTATGGTGTATCTACTATCTATTCTGCATCTAGCATGAGCCTTATCTATTCTGCATCTAGCATGAGGCAACATGTTTAACCAGCTGTGTGTGTGTGTGTGTGTGTGTGTGTGTGTGTGTGTGTGTGTGTGTGTGTGTGTGTGTGTGTGTGTGTGTGTGTGTGTGTGTGTGTGTGTGTGTGCAGTTGGGCGGGGTGGGGGGGTGGGGGGGTGGGGGAGTTGTCTGGCCCTGTTAAAGTTGTTGTCCAAAAATCATGCAGATCGGTACACAGTATCTCTGTAGCCATTAAATGAAACGGGTATTTCTTACATTGATGCTCTTACATATTATCATGCAAGCACCAGTTAAAGTTACTTTCCATCCCTCATATACTGTGTGCACAGTGCATATCCCATAACCCACACACTGCACATCATTTCGGAGCTCATATCTTTGAACGGGTAAGGGCTAGTTTACTTAAAGGGCCACTTCACCTCTGGGACAACCCTATCTTATTTTATTGTTGTTTGGGACACGCTCAACACAATCCTGAGTTATTTTTTGTGTTCAATCTGTGTTTTTAGATATTTTAGTATTTCAGCATGACTAGTATGATTTAGAGGCAGAAGAATAATTTGCATAAAACTGCAATATTAATTGAATTATTAAAAAAAGCATGTTTCAATTTTAAAGAAATCCGATCTGACAGATCTTTAGATATTGGTCCAAAGTTCACGTAAAAAAGGTTTTGTGCACGTGACGCGAAAATTCCAGAATAAAAGCGGGTTTAAGTGTTTTACAAACTGCTCAAAATGGCGGAAAATCGAAGGGCGGAGCTTACTTAACAACGACACAGATGTCTTCCGCTTGAGTCAAAGCACGCGTGTAACAAGTTGCATGTCTTCAAACTAAACGAGTCATGACTTATGCCCGTTTGAAGTTTGAATTTTCAAACGCTTCGTATAGCGCCCCCCTTTGGCCAATTGGAATAAGATTGGTTTCAGTGATATTTTGACTAACCCTCTACATCTTTGCCAAATGCCATGAACGTGTGACTTTGTATGTATGATTTAGAGGCAAAAGAATAATTTGCATAAAACTGCAATATACAGTGAATTATTAAAAAAAAATCTGGTTGACCAAAGTTCATGTGAAAAAAGTTTTGTGCGCGTAATGCGAAAATCCCAGGAGGAGATAGATTTTTACTGTTTTTCATATAATTCAAAATTCTGGGGGATCTAAAGGTCAGAGGTCAAAAGTCAGAGCGTAAAAGTTGTTCGGCATGAGGAGACGCATACGTGTATACAGGTTTCATGGCTGTACCTCAAACAGCTCTATCTGTTCAAAGTTCGCACTTTCGAAGGCTTCCTACAGCGCCACCATTTGGCCGATTGCTGTAAAAAATTATAGCACACTTCGCCACTGTAAGCTGAACACATTGATGTTTTTATTTTCATTTTCTGTCTAAGTATGTAGGAGTAGAAAGGAACCGAAGTTCCCGTCTACTGACTGACTGACTGACTGACTGACTGATAGATAAACTAGAAATACTGTTCCTTCGAAACAGCGTGGGCTCGCTTCCACCCAAAAAAAATAATAGTAAAAGGTGTCAAGGTCCCAGGCAAATGCTCTTTCATTTTACTGACGTAAAATGGTAATGGAAATACAATGTAGAGAAGCAGTGTTATGTTCTGGCTCTTAATACTTTAGTTTTGTAGTATGATGAGGTAATGAATTAATAATGTTTATGTCTGTTGTTGATTTATGTCTGTATGATTCCAGAAGTGTTCACCATCGACCAGATTCTCCAACACCCAGCTGTGCGTCTATGAAGAGTGACTGGTCTAAACAAGAACCTCCTACATTCAGCAATGAACCTGAACCCCCAGACACAAAGTAAGATCACTGATCTCTCTGTGAACTTCAACTGGAAAAACACAAATGAATGAATGAATGAATGAACTTTATTTATATACAGTAGCACCCTTCACAGCACGAATGCACAGAGTGCTTTACAGACACAATAAAAAGTAAGCTCTACAGTTGCAGAGAAGACATCAATCAATAAAAGAGAATACATTAAAAACACCCAACAGTAACGGAGAATACAAAGAACAAAAGAACAGTAAAATCAGGGTTGCCTATAAGTGACCAAAGGCCTATTAGTGAAGAATGTCAGAGCAAGAGAATTGGTAGTTTACATACACACCTGCATCTTTACTCTATCCACAACTTTCCAACATCCCATCATGCATTGCGCAGAATGTGCTGGCAGCTTCCAGCACCGCAGCCGAGAGTGATCTACAAGCTCACAACGGTTGCATCTGCGACTCGGCGTGAGCTTGTATGTCTGCTGTTAACCGGAAGTGTCCCGCAAATAATGCTACAGTAAATTCTCACAGAAACAGGTGGATATAGAGGGGAACTGGTGGTTTACATACAGTTCACCTGTCATCTAGACCACTGTTTCCCAAACAGTGGGTCGGACCAATTTTTATAGGTCAGGACTCAAGTAAAATTCCCATTTCTTTTGAAAAATATAGCCTATATATTTCAAAAGATTTATTTTTTTAAATCAAATGTTTTAAAATAATTGTATACATTAACAAAACAAACTAATCTATGAAACTCCATAACTTCCAAAATACAGTGTAATAAGTAGTGCCAATCTACAAGCTCGCAACACCGCTTTGTGTCACATTGCAAGAATATAGTTTTTTGTGTATTATTTATAATCTTTTCAGGTTTTATTTATGAAATACTTTAGAAAAATGTTGACATTATGCTGAATTGATGAAAGGTATATATTTGTTTTGTTTAAACTTTTTAAAATCTTTCAAAATAATATACTATATATATATTTTATTTTATGTTAAATGTAGGAAACAGAAAAAAGCGGATATTTACGACCCATAAAATTTGGTCCGTGAACCAAACATGGGTCCCAACCCATGTTTGATAAACAGTGAGCTAGACCTCTGGAGAGAGAATACATCTCTGAATAAATAAATAAAGTTACTACTGTTACCACAGCAACTACTACTTCTCTACTATGTCCAAAAACACACAAGGTCAACACAGTAACTACTACTATGCTCAAAAACACTAAATGAAAAGAACAAACTGGGAGACTTAAATATCAGAATATTATAGGATGTTGTTACATTGTTCAAATTTACAGACCAATTACAAAAAATATATGTCTAAACCAGTCAAACAAAAGGTGCACAATAAAATGGAAGGAAGAATTGTGAACGTATAATTCCATGACAGAGTGGACCCTATAATTGTCAGGCTTGTCAACTCTCCTGGATTTCCCAGGAGTCTCCTGGATTTTGAACCCCTCTCCTGGGAGTCTCCTGGATTGGCAAATCTCCTGGATTTCTCCTGGATTTTGTATCAAACTCCCAAAATTCACCAGAACACAGGAAATGACATCTACTATGTAAAAAATGTTCTGGGGGAGGACCCCCAGACCCCCCGCTTTAGGGGTGGGGGCAATGCATGCAAGAAAGATCATACAGATATTCACTTAAGTAATGGCTTAAAGATGAGAAATCATTATTAAAGATGTCCTTTTGCTTCAGTCATCAAATCTGTACACCAACATTTGGCATTTTAAGGCTGAAATTGTACCCATGCTAGTAAAGCAAGCCTGATAAAAGTATCAAACATGCACAAAATTCACCAGAACACAGGAGATTAAATCTACTATGTTAAAAATGTTCTGGGGGAGGACCCGCTTTAGGGGTGGGGGCAATGCATGCAAGATCATATAGATATTCACTTAAGTAATGACTTACAGATGAGACTTCATTATTAAAGATGTCTTACTGTCTAATTTTACACATGCTAGTAAAGTAAGCCTGATAAATGTATCAAACATGCACACAATTCAACAGAACACAGGAAAATATATCTATTAATACGTTTTGGGGGAGATGACCCCCCCAGACCCCGGTTGGGGAGTTCCGCGCACCCCCCAAAAATAAATCTCCTGGATTCTGACAGTCCAATGTTGACAACCCTGATAATTGTATATGTTTAATGTTTAAAATGTATTAATAATCTTGTTGTAACAGATGTCAGTGTGCACTGTGCAGGAGGATGTAAAGGATTATAAGATCCGTTTGATCAGTCTTGATCGTGTGACAGACGTCACTGAAGTGCCCTCCCTCTCCAGGATCTACACAGAGCTCTACATCACAGTGGGAGAGAGAGAAGGGGTTAATAACCAACATTATTAACCCCTTCCCACGTGGTGCATGATCTGTGCATGGGCGTGCATGATCCGTGCACTATGGATTACATGGCAGCCTGAAAGTGGGCCGGGGCAGGGGCAGGGGCGTAGGGAGCGGTAGGCGAACGTGGCGACCGCCTACCAACTGAGAAATGATCTGGCAAAAAAAAAAAAAAAAAAATCTCCCCCCCCCCAAAAAAAGTCTCTTATTTCCATTGTGTAAAGGCCTGACTGGGCAGAAGGCCTACAGTGTGGAGAGGACCATAGGCCTATAGAATGTCGCTCAACCAGTTCCATTCATTGTCTAGTAGGCGGCCTGGCCATTGAGAAAGTGTTACCCTTTTAGAGATGTTAATTTGGGCTGCCGGGCTATTTAACTCAAGTCGCAACAACAGAGACAATAACACACTGAACAAAGTCCATTCTGCTTTCCTCCTACCTGTAGGATATCCTCTGTTCCAAATGAATAAAGTCCTTAATGTAGTAGGTAAACAGCTTCCAAACACAATACGTGATCATTGTGTTGTTTAAATCCAGCACTGCTGGATTAAGAATTGATGTCTTGTTGTCTCTCCAGCTGTAGCATATTACAACTCGTTAAGCAAGCCTCTTCCATACTGGGCCAGATAACAGATAAAAAATATATCTATAATATCTACCACAGATAAAAGTACCTGTGGCAAATATCTGTGCATGGTAGATATATATATTTTTTTATCTGTATCTACCATCCACTTTGAATGGAAAAATATCTAAAGAAAGAGATTTTTTTTATCTGTTATCTGGCCCAGTGGGAATGGGCCTTAAATAAAAAATAAAATGTATTTCATTAAAGGAGTAGTTCACTCTCAAAATTATCGATATTTTCAAGCTCAAGCCTACTTAGACCCTCCAGAAAAACGCGGGCAAAAATCCTTGATTATGCGGGCTAAAAACCTTGATTTTGCGGGCAAAAATCCTTGATTATGCGGTGAATTATGCGGGGTTTTTGTGTGAATTTATGCGATGACAATGAGAAACTATGCGAAATATGCGGGAACTTGTGAAAGTTGCGATTAAATGCGAAATTATGCGAAATATGCGGGAACTTAAAAAACATATTTATAGCCTATGTACAGTATATATACATATTATAATAAAAATTGATAACTATTAATTAAACCACTTTAATATACAGTACACTGGCTATTTGGAAATAGACAATCTACAAGCTCACAACATCACTAAGTAGTCATCAAAGTAGTCAAAACACGAATTTAAGGGTCCTTGAGTGAATTGAGAAATGCAAAACAGACCTTTTTGACTGCCTTTCATTATTTTCAAGGCAAAAAAGCAAACCTCTGTCAAATATCTGCAATTTAATTACCTTAATGGGCTACATCAAGGCAAAAATAATTACCCTATGGCCTATGCGATTGCTAAGGATACAGCTCGCTGCTAAAGCAAAACTCTGGTTTATTTATGTGGTTTTGCTCTCTCTAAAGGGATTTAAGGGATTAAAATGTTATGCATTCAATTGCTGTTCCTATCCATCCATGGAATACTGCGTGCTACTTTTTTTCGGAGAGGTGCTCGTTTACTTTGAACGGCAACGACACAACGTTTCAAACGGAGTACAATGGAGACCTCAAAACAAGTAGGATACACTTTAATTTGTCGTTTCTTGAAGTTTGAGGACCGAGGAAGAGTGTGTTATTCTAGCGTCACGTTGGCGAGGGCCAACGCTCATACCGTATAGCCTACTTTATGTCTGCATCTCTCTCTCTGTCTGCCTGCAGTTCTCACGGTGCAGCGTGCACGCAATCGCACGGCACACACACACACACACACACACACACACACACACACACACACACACACACACACACACACACAAACACACACACACACACACACACACACACAGAGAGAGAGAGAGAGGAGCCACGTGTTTCTCAGCGCATCATTGTTTTGCTTCTGTTTTGTGTCTGAACGTGATTGAACGGTGAAGCATGACTATAGCCTACTTTTATGCGAAAAAGTGCGGGGATTGTGAAATCAAGCGATGCCCGCATATTTCGCATATTTTCCGCGGAAATATGCGAAATATGCGGGGATTGTGAAATCATGCGAGCCCCTGCATAATCAGCGGCATTTATTGATTATTGCGGGATAATCGCATAATCGCGTTTTTCTGGAGGGTGTACATACTGTGCTTTTTGAAAATAACTAGTGTTTTAATTATAACGTTAGACGGGGGGGGGGGGGGGGGGGGGGGGGGGGGGCAGGGGGGGGGGGGCGGCAGGGGCCTCCAGATCGTCCTGCACGGCCCTGGGGCAACAGCAGAACCAGCATGTGCAACTGAGGAAGGTGCATGTCATGAGGGGCTTGGGTGTGTTAGGAGAGGAAGGAGCTAGGTCAGGTGGAGGGGCGGCCTGGGTGGAGGTTACGGCATGAGTAGGGGGAGGCGAGAAGGCCAACTGAGCCCGGCTGCTTGCCGGTCGACGGAGTGGCGAAGGGTAATGGGAAGAGGGAGCTGCGTGGTGGAGGCGTGCTTGGCGAGTAGGAGGGGAGGAGAG
The DNA here is from genome assembly GCF_963921795.1 of Nannobrachium achirus. Lineage (NCBI taxonomy): Eukaryota > Metazoa > Chordata > Actinopteri > Myctophiformes > Myctophidae > Nannobrachium > Nannobrachium achirus. The sequence goes on from NC_137830.1 coordinate 40,385,609, forward strand.
AAGGGGAGGAATGGGGGCACGACAAGTGGGAGAAGCAGACAGGGAAGTGGGAGGCGCAGGGTGACGTGCCGGGCACTCAGGGAGCATGCGCCGAGCAGAGAGGGAACCGGCACGTTGGCGAGCCCACCGACCTGCTGGGCGCTGAGGATGTGAGGAGGAAGGCTCCATGTTAAAAGCACAATGATGTGGGGGAAGGAAGGAAGGTGAGGCAGGGAGGAGAGAGGGTCTGCCACGGGTTGGTGCCTGCCGGCGTGCAGGTGAGGAAGGGGAGGACTGCCAGCGATGGCTACCACCAGCAGCGGACGAATCTTGGAGAGAGCTAGAGGACCATCCGGCGGACCAGCAGTGATCGCCCCACCTCGGCTGGGCTGGAGGGAACGAGCGGTAACCGTCCATTCCCCGATGGTCTGCACTGGAGCTGGACTCGTCGTCAGAGACATTCAGGGTGACCTGCCGCTGTTCCATTGAGAGATATGACTGCAAAGCAGACGATTCAACAACAATCCAGTGTTAATTTAATTTTTTTTTAAGAATATGTTTATTACATTTTATAAACATACAGAATATAAACAAAAACTTAAAGTATGAGAAACAAGAGGACAAACAAGAAAACAAAATAGCACAACAACAAAACAAAAACAACAAGGCTGCCCTCTGAAGAAGAGCAAACCCTCTAACATAGGTTTCACAAAATGTTAAAAAAACTAGACCAGGTCACCTGGTTGTGCCAGACCCGCAATGAAAACTAGTATGGCACTGAACTAACACATGAACACACAGGATTTTATAGTCTCAGCAACAAAGCGTAGTGAGCTTGTAGATCGGCTGTTTTCACTAGTATGGCACTGAACTAACACATGAACACACAGGATTTTATAGTCTCAGCAACAAAGCGTAGTGAGCTTGTAGATCGGCTGTTTTCACTAGTATGGCACTGAACTAACACATGAACACACAGGATTTTATAGTCTCAGCAACAAAGCGTAGTGAGCTTGTAGATCGGCTGTTTTGACTAGTATGGCACTGAACTAACACATGAACACACAGGATTTTATAGGCTGAGCAGCTGGAAATGTTTGTGAGCTTGTAGATGGGCTGTTTTCACTAGTATGGCTGTGGGGCAAATGTTTTGCAGCACTGAACTAACACATGAACACACAGGAATTTATAGTCTCAGCAGCTCGTCAGCCAACTCAACTCAGCTGGTCCCGTACAGGTGACGGCACTCAAGGCAATCAGCCGAGCAAGGGAAGGGAGGGGCAGATGAGCAGTCAGAGGCAAACACAGGCACACTGAGGAAAAGAGGGACACTGAGGAAAAGAGGGACCGACCGACCGACCGACCGACCGACAGACCGACAGACCGACAAAGCCTTATGTAGGCCGACCCCCTGGGTCTGGCAATTATATATATAAAAAAAAAAAATGTAGAGACGTAATCAAATATCCATTAAAAAATATATATACCGGTATATAAATGTACATATAGCCAGAGATAAGATGACTAGAAGCAGTGCTCTTCACAGGTCTCCACCAGGCCGTGTGTCCCGGTGGTGCTACTGTATAATAGGCCAATGTAAAAAGGGTGGCATGTGTTCTTCACCATAGATCTTTCATGGAAATCGGACGCTGCATGCATGATTTGAAGCATTGTGTTCCAAAAATGTGTTTTGCTAAACTCTACCTGCTGGTGGCGCTATAACAGGCCAATGTGAAAAAAGGTAGCATTTGTTCCTTGACGTAGTGGGAATATGTGTGGCAAATGTCACGGTAATCGCAAGCTGCGTTGATGATTTGAAGCATTTTGTTCAAAAACGGAGCAATCCTGCAAACTTTGGAAGCTATTATTAGCCAATCAGGATGGAATATGAAATATCAGACGGATCGGACTTGATCACATGACTATAGAGATACTGTGTACCGATTTGCGTGATTTTTGGATAAAATCTCAAGGAGTAATATCCAAAAATGTGTTTTACATAAGTCTGCCCAAAGGTGGCGCTATAAAAGGCTGATGTGAAAAATGCAGGGCAAAGGTTTATCCTTAGCCTCTAGGGAGTGCACTTACAAAGTTTGAAACTGATCGATGGAGTTATAGGTAAAACCACAAATCGGCCTGTTATAGCGCCACCATGAGGCTGATTTAAAAAAATTAAGTGGCATTTCTTCCTCGGCCTAGTGGGAACGTGTGTGCGCGATTTCATGATAATTGCACTTTGCGTTTGGGATTTGAGGCATTTTGTTCAAAACGTCTCAATCCTACAAAATTTGGAAGCCAATTTTAGCCAATCAGGAAGGAATATGCAAAATCGGACAGATCTGTGTCGATCACATGACTGTCGAGATACTGCCTACCGATTTGTAGGATTTTTGGACAAAATCTGTAAGAGTAGTGCACAGAAATGTGTTTTGCGAACATCGGCCACTAGGTGGCGCTAGAAAAATTTAGGGCAGAGGTTCTAGATTGGCATCCAGGGAATGTGTGTGCTCACTTTGGCAGCGACCGGGCCAACGGCGACTGAGATTAGCTGCACACAAACTGCGAGGACACACGGACGGACGGACGGACGCACGGACGGACGCACGGACGCACACACGGACAGACGAAGGGGAAAACATACTCTCCCCCAAGCCTTCGGCTGGTGGAGACAATAACATCATTAATTCGTCCGCCAAGGCAACGCGGAGACCCCACCCCTCATTTCTCACATGGCCCTATTCTAGCGCCACCTTCAGGCCGATTTTTAAAACACATTTTTGGACACTGCTCCTACAGTTTTTGCCCTAAAATCACGAATATCACTACACAGCATGTCTACACTCATGTCATCAACATGGATCAGGAAGATTTCGGAAAAACAAATTTTTGCCCTATTTGTGGAGATAAGCCACCTACGGTCGCTTATCTCCCGATTAGGGAGTCTTACTGGTGACTATGCCTGTGTGTGTGTGTGTGTGTGTGTGTGTGTGTGTGTGTGTGTGTGTGTGTGTGTGTGTGTGTGTGTGTGTACATATATGTGTGTGTACATATGTGTGTGTGTGTGTGTGTGTGTGTGTGTGTGTGTGTGTGTGTGTGTGTGTGTGTGTGTGTGTGTGTGTGTGTGTGTGCGTCTATCTTGGAGTGTAACATGCATGTAACGTATTCACAAGGGATACAGTCCATTACACTATTGGGCCACGATTCTTTGGAAGGATCATCCTTGATCCAGAACAAGAGGATATTCTTCCTGGCAGCGAACGCTAGCAAGTTGAACAATCCAGTTTTAATTTTGACAGCAAATTCTGATTTAGGCTTAGTCTTAGTTCAATAACAGACCATTTAATTTTAGTCCTATTTTAGTCAACTGAGATTGTTTAGTCTTAGTCTAGTCTTTGTCGACTAAATATCAATATCTTAGTCTTTTAGTTTTAGTCAACAAAATGAACATTGCAACTCTCCATGTATAATAAAAGGTCTTAAAGGAGTAGTTCACCCTCAAAATGACTTTTTTCTATTGATTACTCACGCCATGGAGACTTGAGTTCAATAATATTTTTTGTTTTCTGTCGCATTCCTACACTAATAATTTGATTACAGTAAATGTACCCCAATTGATTCTGGATTGGGATCCAGAATCAATGGGGGGTAAATATATGTTTATCCTAAATGTTGTCTTAGGAATGCAACAAATACAAAAAAATATTATTGAACTCAAGTCTCCATGGCGTGAGTAATCAATAGAAAAAAAGTAATTTTGATGGTGAACTACTCCTTTAATGGCTCAACAATTTCATAAATGTAAGGAAATAGCCAGCACACAATGAATGTCCTTTTCACATAGTCTTTTATTCACCTCTCACGGACAAAGAAAACGGACGTCTTCCTCAGTGGCAGTGCTGTCTTGGAATGGCAAGGTGGGTTCGATCCCTGACTGTGTCTCAGTGAGTGTGTCCTGTTTGTCATGAGAAGGAATGGGATGATGCCTTGGTCTCCTCCACCGTTGCTGTGTGACTGTGTGTTTGAATTAATGAATGTTAGATACATTGTAAGGGATGGACGTCAACACTGCACTATATGTGCCCACTCACAGGATAACACTTCTTGATTACCTGGGGTTTTGGCCTTAGTTATCTTTTGTCAGAAACTGGGTCTCATATGAAACTCATTATGTCCCAAAAACCTTTCAGGATTCAAACAAGAAGAGAGCAAAACCTAGCTTTCTCAAGAAGTGTGACGTTCTGAGGTGCCAATGTTCATGTTTCTCATTTAGTCTGAACAATGTCTGTGACGCTGACATGACATGACAGGCAGAAAGAAATTGGTTTATCATTTGTAACTCAAATATTTCTTTCTCTGGGTTCCTGGAACTAAATATTTGGAGATGAGGGTCTGCGGCTAAATACATATCATTTTGGGGGTCCTTGATGCGTGCTTGCGTGTCTCCGTATGTGTGAAGATGAGGAACTAGCAATATGTATGTATGCCAGTCACAGTAGGAGCAGCTGGCATTTCTAGTCTTGAGATGAAGTCCAGAGTTTACTTGAGGCTATGAAAGTTGGTGGCTGAATTAATAATGACTCTTGCGTTAGTGTGTAAATGAATGTTATTAGGCCTATTTGTGCAGGGCAGGCTACAGATATAGGCCTGTTATAGGCAGGCATAGTATAGGTATCCTGGTCACTTTTGTAAAAGTCTGAAATGAGCCTGAGATTTGAATTATACTGTCTGCCATATATTTCTTCTTTCTTTCTTTCTTTCTTTCTTTCTTTCTTTCTTTCTTTCTTTCTTTAAAATATTTACTGTATGACCTCTTCAACTTGCCCTGGTGTCAGACATCTTTTCGTGGGAACCTCTACAGTATGTTTTTGGAGGGTGCAAGGTTTACACACCTTTGCACGTGGAGTATGAGCTTTTACATTCAACATGCATTCAGTTGAACAATTACCCACCTGTCTGTTCACAGTACCCTCAATTAAATAGTTCTTAGTGCTGCTCCAAAAGTCCCCATAAGATCTCTAAAGCAATGTGTTATAACAAACACAGCAAAGCTGGTGGTGGGTATCAGCAACAACCTAATAGTTCTGCTTCTCTGTGTGTGTGTGTGTGTGTGTGTGTGTGTGTGTGTGTGTGTGTGTGTGCGTGCGTGCGTGCGTGCGTGCGTGCGTGCGTGCGTGCGTGCGTGCGTGCGTGCGTGCGTGCGTGCGTGCGTGCGTGCGTGCGTGGGTGCGACCCGTGCGTGCGTGCGCGTGCGTGTGTTTCTGTACAGTATATCCTTTTAATGAATCATTGGTGTCAAAACACGTCTTTTATTTGTTTTTTTTACTTGAGTTTTGCAATAAGTGGACTTTTGTGTCCACTTCTCGGCTCAGAAAATATCATTTCTATAATTCATCATTAAATGTTGTCCTCTCTGACCTCACATCTTGAACTTTCATGAACCTTTCGTACCATTTCACCGACACCTTCTCATGCCCTCCTCCGCTGTTCTTTCCCAGGCAGAGGTGATAGCTGTGTGGTTTTTAGTTGGTGCTGATTTGGCTGTGAGAAAAACACACTTCAAGGGGTCAACAGTGTTCAGCCAAACTTTCCAAGGAGCCTCTCCTGAGTAATGTATTTTGTTACAGTGGTTTATACAATCATTCCATACAAAATTAGAATTTCATAGCTTATATAACTTCCCTGTGATATGTTTTATTCATGAATCATCAACAATAACAGTATTTCCGTGTTGTACCCTACAGCCCTAATTACTGTATGACCTCTTCAACTTCCAGTGCTAGTCTTTTAAGCAAGTCCACTAGAAAAACTAATTTTGAAATAAAGTTGCCATAGGAAGCATTTCAATCTCCCAAAAGTCTTGAACTGTGAATTTTAGACCAACACACTTACTGACATTGGTGCAGGAATTTGCAGGGTGCTACTGCACAGTAGGAGCAGCTGGCATTTCTGGTCTAGATGAAAGTTGACTTGAGGCTATGCAAGTTGGTTACTGAATTAATATGATTCTTGCGTTCAGGTGATGTGTAAACAAATATGCCTTAGGCCTATTTGTGCTGGGCAGGCTACAGCCTGGTCACTTTTTAAAAAGTCTGAAATGAGTCTAACATTTCAGACTTGTCTAACATTTTTAATCGCTCAAGACATATTCTTCTCAACAGCAGCAAAAAACTAAGAGTTTTGACATACATACAGTACATAGGCCTACACAGACAGACAGAGTTAGACAGACATATAGACAGACCTTTATCCTTAGGCCTATAGGAGATTCAGTTGTCATGCCAGCACGCCACTATATGAAACAAAGATACAGCATGCAGACCAAGGAGTATTATATAGAGAAGTACAGCCTCGGTGCCCAGTGCTCAGGGACGTCACAAAGGGGGAGAAAAGTGGAACTGAGTTACTAGGGCCTTCATTCTTGTATACTTTAACTATTGAAAAATAGCAGATATACAAGCTCACAGCGTAGCACCGAGTGCCGCGCTGTGAGTTTGTAGATCTGCTATTTTTGAAAAGTCGTTCAATTTTTTTTTCTTTTTTTAAGCGAACATTTGTAACTCGAATTTTGCTTCTGGGGGGTCCCTGGAACTAAATATTTTGAGAGGGTGTCCGTGGCCAATACGTGTCATTTTGGGGTTCCTTGACATGAACAAGTTTGAGCACCACTGACATAGAAACATAGGTTTTTCTTTTTCACAACCTTATATTAGAAGGATTTGAAATATTCAAAGATCTGCAGAAGTTTTCAAGTTTTTCCAAAAATAGCAGATCTACAAGCTCGCAGCATGAGCTTGTATATCTGCTATTTCTCAATTGTTAAAGCACAAAGGGTTAGGGTTAGGGTTACGTAATAATGCGTTCCCAGTCTAAATGGGTTAAACCCCCTCCCCCTATGAAGAACATTCATGGGGGGCCCGCAGTGAATCCTTGTACCCAGGGCCCAGAATTTGGTGCTTTTCTTCCCATTTGCATTCGGCAGTAGAGAAGTGATAGTGTAACACCAATTAAAATAGGATAACAATAATTAGAGGTAGAAAATACTCAAGTAAAAGTACTCAAGTAATTACTCAAGAGTAGTTTATTTGAGGATCTGTACTTTTAAAGTAATGTTTAAATGCTCTACTTTTACTCTTACTTTGAGTAATTTAAATAGTAAATACTTGTATTTCATTACTTTTAATTTGGACAATGAGTAAGAGTAATTTAGATTCAGTAAATAAGTAAAGTTAATTCAGGTTTTTGACATACTGTACATACAGTTTACATGTATATTTTCTTAAAAATGTTATTAAAAGTGGTTTTCTTTTCTGATTAGAGTTTTTCTTTTCCTGCTTAATGCATCGCATTGGGACAGCTTAGGTCAGGAGTCGGGACCCCTGCAGGGGGATCCCCAAATACATTTTTTTTTTTTGGGGGGGGGGGGTCCCCAGTGTGCAACATTGTTTTCTCACTCAACAGTAAACAAACCTACATAGATTTTAAGTGTATAGAGGGTATCTGCACTTTTTAATACCTCTAAAATGACAAATTAAACATTGGCCAAACTGTCGAATATTAGAGATAGAAATTGTAAATGTTTACTTTAAAAATGATGCATAATTTCCTGTGAAAAACCTGTATTTTTCGGCTCGCGCTGTGGGCGGGCGATAAACTGGGGGCCCACATGGAGGGGAGGGGGGGGGGGGGGGGGGGGGGCTGATAAGCAAGTCACAAGTCAGTCAAAGGGTCAAACTCGTTCTTCTGCTATACCACCAAAATATGGAACACCTTACTGAAGGCCTTAAAGGAGTGTGGATTCCTAGCATCCTTTAAAATCACCCTGAAAAATTCAATGTTATACTTCAATGGTTTCCTGTGGAAATAAGCCAAGTGCTTTTCTATGATCTCCTTTTAGTTGACCTTGTACCAGTGAACTGTGCCGTCATGAAACTGTACCTTTTCCTATGCAAACCTCTGATAAAGTATTCAATCAATCAAAAGCCCAGGTGCAGAGAGCCTTCTGTGATGTCATTGTCAAGACAACGTTTTATTCATATTGGTAGAGTAAATGGTTAAATCCAACACATCCTCACTGTCAGCTGGAAACATATCTCCATATCTTTACACTTATGTTTTTTTTTCCCCTTAAATGAATGCCCTACTTCGTCACGCAACAGTGGCACACAAAAGTAGCGAAAACAGCTGATCTACAAGCTCCCAATGTGTTGTGATGTGACGCATTGTGAGCTTTGTAGATAAGCTTTTTTAAGGGTTAGTGAAAGTGTGTCTTTGTTTGGGTTTTTATACATATTGAACACTAATTACGTAGCATGAGCTTTTATGACAGTAATAATAACTGCATTGGATAATGGATTCTAGGCTCTTTTTTCCATTTCCAGTTTGGAGATATGAGATTTCTGCCCGACAGCAGTGACATGTGATAGACTGTATGTCTGTCTGTCTGTCTGTCTGTTTTTTGTTCAATCTCCATCGTTTTAGTTTAGAATACTGAAAAAACTGAAGAAAAAAAAAAGCTATCTACATATGCAGACGAGCTGAACTCAAGCCCATAAGAATACATTCAGCATCCTTTAATTATTTACATCAGGGGTCTTCAATGTTTTTCAGGCCAAGGACCCCTTAGCTGAGAGAGAGATGAAGCAGGGACCCCCTATTGTTACAGACTTGTTTGACACCACTATCAATATATTATTATTATTATTAATAATAATAATAAAAGATATATTTGTTTACTTTTTTAACATTAAAAAACAATGAAAACTATGAAGCAGTCAATGAAATCAATTAAAAAGTTTAATCTGTACAACATCAAAATCAAAGCTGCTAGTACTACAATAATAAATGAAAAGTGCATGCACTCACCAAACTGACTTTATCTGTGTGTCTCCTCGATCATGAAACAAAATAAACAACAAATCCAACAGTTTCTGTGTGATCCTATCAATTATTTCTTCAGCAGAGCACTGGTTGTTGTTCTGAGCTATACTGTTGTACACACGGAGGCAAAGTATGAGAGGTTCTGTGGATCTTCCTTGGAAAGTAGTTGAGTCCAGGCAGACTTCAATGGATGTTCCAAAAAGCTTTATTGACAGGCAGAGTTGAGAAGTTTACAGCATTCTGATGCTCAGAGGCCTCAGGTCCACACCACCAGATCCACATCACAGCATCTCTCCCACAGCATCCCACTCCACAGCCACCCTCCGGTTCCTCACCCCTTCCCACTCTCCTGACCCTCAGGTCCCAATAGCACACCCCACTAGCTTCTCCTCCCCTCCGTTCAACACACTTATTGTGGGCTCGCCTATAAGGCGAGCACACTCTAGATATTGTCATTATTGTGGGCTCGCCTATAAGGCGAGCACACTTTAGATATTGTCATTATTTACTAGGCAGGCAGTCAGTGCAAGTATCAAAAAACTTCGGTTCCTTTCTACTCCTACATACTTAGTGAGAAAATGAAAATAAAAACATCAATGTGTTCAGTTTACAGTGGCGAAGTGTGCTATTATTTTCTATAGCAATCGGCCAAATGGTGGCGCTGTAGGAAGCCTTCGAAAGTGCGATCTTTGAACAGGTATAGCTCATGCTGTGTTATACATACAGCCATGAAACCTGTATACACTTATGCGTCTCCTCATGCCGAACAACTTTTACCCTCTAACTTTTGACCTCTGACCTTTAGGTCTCCCACAATTCGGAATTATATGAAAAACAGTAAAAATCTATCTCCTCCTGGGATTTTCGCGTCAAGTGCACAAAACTTTTTTCACATGAACTTTGGACCAATACGGTCAAACTAGTCTCGGCGGATTTCTTTTAAAGTGAAATATAATTTTTTGAATAAATCAATCAATATTGCGGTTTTATGCAAATTATTCTTCGGCCTCTAAATCATACATGCAAAGTTACACGTTCATGGCATTTGGCAAAGATGTGGAGGGTTAGTCAAAGTATCACTGAAACCAATTTTATTCCAATTGGCCAAAGGGGGGCGGTATACGAAGCGTTTGAAAATTCAAACTTCAAACGGGCATAAGTCATGACTCGTTTCGTTTGAAGACATGCAACTTGTTACACGCGTGCTTTGACTCAAGCGGAAGACATCTGTGTCGTTGTTAAGTAAGCTCTGCCCTTCGATTTTCCGCCATTTTGAGCAGTTTGTAAAACGCGTAAACCCGCTTTTATTCTGGAATTTTCGCTCCACGTGCACAAAACTTTTTTTACGTGAACTTTGGACCAATATCTAAAGATCTGTCAGATCGGATTTAAAAGAAAAATTGAAACATGCTTTTTTAATAATTCAATGAATATTGCAGTTTTATGCAAATTATTCTTCTGCCTCTAAATCATACATGCAAAGTAACATGTTCATGGCATTTGGCAAAGATGTAGAGTGTTAGTCCAAATATCACTAAAACCAATCTTACTCCAATTGGCCAAAGGTATATCATTTTGAGCAGTTTGTGAAACGCTTAAACCCGTTTGGATTTTTTTTGCAATTTGCATGAAACATCCTACACACAATCTAAGGACCTTTATCTAATAAGCCTATGAAGTGCACACACACAAATAATAATAATAATAACTAGAAAAATATTGTTCCTTCGAAACAATTGTGGGCTCGCTTCAAGCCAGAAAACAATGGCTATAAAAGTACAAAATGTCAAGATCGCAGGCAGTGCTCTCTTTGACGTTACTGACGTCAAAGATTGGTCCGTTTTGTTCCAAAAATGTGTTGTGCAAAAGTTGACCCGCTGGTGGCGCTATAACAGGCCAATGTAAGAAGGGTGGTATCTGTTCCTTGACCTATTGGGAATGTGCTTGCAAAATTTCACGCACATTGCAGGCTGTGTTCATGATTTGAGGTGTTTTTGGCTTTGGCCACTTTATCGCTGCTTGCAGCTATATTCATTATTATTATTTTTTTGTGTGTGTGCACTTCATAGGCATATTAGATAAAGGTCCTTAGATTGTGTGTAGAATGTTTCATGCAAATTGCAAAAAAAAAATCCTAACGGGTTTAAGCGTTTCACAAACTGCTCAAAATGATATAGCGCCCCCCTTTGGCCAATTGGGGTAAGATTGGTTTTAGTGATATTTGGACTAACACTCTACATCTTTGCCAAATGCCATGAACATGTTACTTTGCATGTATGATTTAGAGGCAGAAGAATAATTTGCATAAAACTGCAATATTCATTGAATTTATTTAAAAAAGCATGTTTCAATTTTAAAGAAATCCGATCTGACAGATCTTTAGATATCGGTCCAAAGTTCACGTAAAAAACGTTTTGTGCACGTGGAGCGAAAATTCCAGAATAAAAGCGGGTTTACGCGTTTTACAAACTGCTCAATATGGCGGAAAATCGAAGGGCGGAGCTTACTTAACAACGACACAGATGTCTTCCGCTCGAGTCAAAGCACGCGTGTAACAAGTTGCATGTCTTCAAACAAAACGAGTCATGACTTATGCCCGTTTGAAGTTTGAATTTTCAAACGCTTCGTATAGCGCCCCCCTTTGGCCGATTGGAATAAAATTGGTTTCAGTGATACTTTGACTAACCCTCCACATCTTTGCCAAATGCCATGAACGTGTAACTTTGCATGTATGATTTAGAGGCCGAAGAATAATTTGCATAAAACCGCAATATTGATGGAATTATTAAAAAATTATATTTCACTTTAAAAAAAATCTGGTTGATCAATCTGACCGTATTGGTCCAAAGTTCATGTGAAAAAAGTTTTGTACGCTTAACGCAAAAATTCCAGGAGGAGATAGATTTTTACTGTTTATCATATAATTCCAAATTGTGGGAGATCTAAAGGTCAGAGGTCAAAAGTCAGAGGCTAAAAGTTGTTCGGCATGAGGAGACGCATACGTGTATACAGGTTTCATGCCTGTACCTCAAACACAGCATGAGCTATACCTGTTCAAAGTTCGCACTTTCGAAGGCTTCCTACAGCGCCACCATTTGGCCGATTGCTGTAAAAAGTAATAGCGCACTTCGCCACTGTAAACTGAACACATTGATGTTTTTATTTTCATTTTCTCACTAAGTATGTAGGAGTAGAAAGGAACCGAAGTTCCCGTCTACTGTCTGACTGACTGATAGATAAATAATGACAATATCTAAAGTGTGCTCGCCTTATAGGCGAGCCCACAATAATAAATATAGCTGCAAGCAGCGATAAAGTGGCCAAAGCCAAAAACAACTCAAATCATGAACACAGCCTGCAATCTGCGTGAAATCTTGCAAGCACATTCCCAATAGGTAAAGGAACCGATACCACCCTTCTTACACTGGCATGTTATAGCGCCACCAGCGGGTCAACTTTTGCACAACACATTTTTGGAACAAAATGGACCAATCTTTGACGTCAGTAACGTCAAAGAGAGCACTGCCTGCGATCTTGGCATTTTTTACTTTTATAGCCATTGTTTTCTGGCTTGAAGCGAGCCCACAATTGTTTCGAAGGAACAATATTTTCTAGTTTATCTATCAACCAGAGCATATCAAGTTCTCCTCAATACTTTGTCCGCTTTCAACTCCTACATACTTAGTGAGAAAATGAAAATAAAAACATCAATGTGTTCAGCTTACTGTGGCGACGTGTGCTATTACTTTTTACAGCAATCGGCCAAATGGTGGCGCTGTAGGAAGCCTTCGAAAGTGCGAACTTTGAACAGGTATAGCTCAAGCTGTGTTTGAGGTACAGCCATGAAACCCGTATACACGTATGCGTCTCCTCATGCCGAACAACTTTTACCCTCTAACTTTTGACCTCTGACCTTTAGGTCTCCCACAATTCGGAATTATATGAAAAACAGTAAAAATCTATCTCCTCCTGGGATTTTCGCGTCAAGTGCACAAAACTTTTTTCACATGAACTTTGGACCAATACGGTCAGATTGATCAACCAGATTTTTTTCAAAGTGAAATATAATTTTTTAATAATTCAATCAATATTGCGGTTTTATGCAAATTATTCTTCGGTCTCTAAATCATACATGCAAAGTTACACGTTCATGGCATTTGGCAAAGATGTGGAGGGTTAGTCAAAGTATCACTGAAACCAATTTTATTCCAATCGGCCAAAGGGGGGCGCTATACGAAGCGTCTGAAAATTCAAACTTCAAACGGGCATAAGTCATGACTCGTTTCGTTTGAAGACATGCAACTTGTTACACGCGTGCTTTGACTCAAGCGGAAGACATCTGTGTCGTTGTTAAGTAAGCTCCGCCCTTCAATTTTCCGCCATTTTGAGCAGTTTGTAAAACGCGTAAACCCGCTTTTATTCTGGAATTTTCGCGTCACGTGCACAAAACTTTTTTCACGTGAACTTTGGACCGATATCTAAAGATCTGTCAGATCGGATTTCTTTAACATTCAAACATGCTTTTTTAAATAATTCAAACAATATTGCATTTTTATGCAAATTATTCTTCTGCCTCTAAAACATACATGCAAAGTCACATTTTCATGACAAAATCGTGTAGAGGGTTAGTTCAAATATCACTGAAACCAATATTACCCCAAATGGCCAAAGGGGGGCGCTATATAATTTTGAGCAGTTTGTAAAACGCTTAAACCCGTTTTTATACTAGGATTTTTTTTGCAATTTGCATGAAACATTCTACACGCAATCTAAGGACCTTTATCTAACATGCCTATGAAGTGCACACAAAAAAATATAAAATAATAATAATAAATATAGCTGCAAGCAGCGATAAAGTGTCCAAAGCCAAAAACACCTCAAATCATGAACACAGCCTGGGATGTGCGTGAAATCTTGCAAGCACATTCCCAATAGGTCAAGGAACAGATACCAACCTTCTCACATTGGCCTGTTATAGCGCCACCAGCGGGTCAACTTTTGCATAACACATTTTTGGAACAAAATGGACCAATCTTTGACGTCAGTAACGTCAAAGAGAGCACTGCCTGCGATCTTGACATTTTTTGCTTTTATAGCCATTGTTTTCTGGCTTGAAGCGAGACCACAATTGTTTCGAAGGAACAATATTTTTCTAGTTTATCTATCAGGCAGGCAATCAACAGTAGACGGGATTTCGGTTCCTTTCTACTCCTACATACTTAGTGAGAAAATGAAAATAAAAACATCAATGTGTTCAGTTTACAGTGGCGAAGTGTGCTATTATTTTCTATAGCAATCGGCCAAATGGTGGCGCTGTAGGAAGCCTTCGAAAGTGCGAACTTTGAACAGGTATAGCTCATGCTGTGTTTGAGTTACAGTCATGAAACCTGTATACACGTATGCGTCTCCTCATGCCGAACAACTTTTACCCTCTAACTTTTGACCTCTGACCTCTAGGTCTCCCACAATTCGGAATTATATGAAAAACAGTAAAAATCTATCTCCTCCTGGGATTTTCGCGTCAAGTGCACAAAACTTTTTTCACATGAACTTTGGACCAATACGGTCAAACTGTCTGGTTGGATTTCTTTTAAAGTGAAATATAATTTTTTAATAATTCAATATATATTGCGGTTTTATGCAAATTATTCTTCGGCCTCTAAATCATACATGCAAAGTTACACGTTCATGGCATTTGGCAAAGATGTGGAGGGTTAGTCAAAGTATCACTGAAACCAATTTTATTCCAATCGGCCAAAGGGTGGCGCTATACGAAGCGTCTGAAAATTCAAACTTCAAACGGGCATAAGTCATGACTCGTTTCGTTTGAAGACATGCAACTTGTTACACGCGTGCTTTGACTCAAGCGGAAGACATCTGTGTCGTTGTTAAGTAAGCTCCGCCCTTCGATTTTCCGCCACTTTGAGCAGTTTGTAAAACGCGTAAACCCGCTTTTATTCTGGAATTTTCGCGTCACGTACACAAAACCTTTTTTACGTGAACTTTGGACCGATATCTAAAGATCTGTCAGATCGGATTTCTTTAACATTGAAACATGCTTTTTTAAATAATTCAAACAATATTGCATTTTTATGCAAATTATTCTTCTTCCTCTAAAACATACAAGCAAAGTCACATTTTCATGACAAAATAGTGTAGAGGGTTAGTTCAAATATCACTGAAACAAATCTTACCCCAAATGGCCAAAGGGGGGCGCTATATAATTTTGAGCAGTTTGTAAAACGCTTAAACCCGTTTTTATTCTAGGATTTTTTTTGCAATTTGCATGAAACATTCTATACGCAATCTAAGGACCTTTATCTAACATGCCTATGAAGTGCACACAAAAAAATTATAAAATAATAATAATAAATATAGCTGCAAGCAGCGATAAAGTGTCCAAAGCCAAAAACACCTCAAATCATGAACACAGCCTGGGATGTGCGTGAAATCTTGCAAGCACATTCCCATAGGTCAAGGAACAGATACCAACCTTCTCACATTGGCCTGTTATAGCGCCACCAGCGGGTCAACTTTTGCACAACACATTTTTGGAACAAAATGGACCAATCTTTGACGTCAGTAACGTCAAAGAGAGCACTGCCTGCGATCTTGACATTTTGTGCTTTTATAGCCATTGTTTTCTGGCTTGAAGCGAGCCCACAATTGTTTCGAAGGAACAATATTTTTCTAGTTTATACATGGTCTTTTACAGCCCATCCCCGCCTGCAGTGGGTGTGTTTCACCCCCCTTGGCTGTTGGTCCCCCCTGGGGAGACTAGCTCAAAGGGACGGTTTAACTTTTAACCAATAACTATTGTCTAGATTGAAGTCCTATATGTTTCTGGCACGAGTAATGTTTCAGTTATGTCATCATGTTGATTCGCCCAGTAAGGTTAATGCTAGAAAGAATAAATCATAAAGGAACATTTGGGTATGTCAGGCATGGTCAGCCTGCCAGCAACTCATTAGAATCACCAGGGGGTCTCCCTTGAGTACCACAGGGCAGATAGTGACTGCATATCGTTAACTCTAGCTGTAACTCCACATTTCACCAACTTACTTGATTATTTAGTTAGTATAATGTTACACAATATAACCAATGACAAACCCTGTAAATGTTGGAACATTTAGACCTGTATTTTAGAACTTCTTCGTAGAAGGATTTGACAAGCTCAACAGCTGCCCTGTTGGTGCATTTATCCACATACAGTATGCCTGGGGTCACTGTTTTTATGGCTTCTTCCCTGTGGCCCTCTGTTTACTGTTCACAGGGGTCATTCTTGACCCAAAAGATAAGATAATCAAACCAGAGGAATGTTGAGTCCCTGTTGTGGTTTGTCTAAATTAAGATAAAAGACAGTAGCCAGATGGCTGCTACCCTTAAGGTTTTAAAGTCCGAATTGCCCCAAATGTGAGTCCTTAACGACTCACTGTTTGATTGTGATCTAATAAACCCAGCAGGTAGAAGCCTTTGACTGTCGGGACAGTCAAAGACAACAAAGCCACTATGGTCTAGAATAAGATAAGAGACAACTGGCTCTTAAACGTGGTGGCTTGAGTAAACGACCTTTAACCCTCTTGTATTCAACTGTGTGAGCCTGCTTGCATATGACATTCCAAATATGATGTTTTATGCTGTAGGCCCGCTACCACAATCCCCCCTTGGCAGATTCATCTGCCAGATTGATCTGCCACAAAATCATAATCAGAAATATCATAATTTTGGAATATTATAATTTTTGAAATATCATAAAATAATATTTTTCCTGTTTTAGGAACCGAATATCCATATGAAAAAACCCTCCAATTGTCACAGTTCTCACAGTTCAGGTGTCTTGTCCCCCCTGGACAGTTGAATACCTATGGGTCAAATAGTTAACACATCATCATCATAAACACATTAATACCTAAAGTCATAACTCAAAACGAAATAATAATAAAAAGACCTCTCCTTTTTTCCCGGGCATGGCGTGGATGTAAAAAATCACCATGATATCAGAGGAGAGAAATGTAGACTTATGCATGTATTAATTTACAAACACTTTCGCTACAGAAGAATTGTCACTTTCCTATGCTAAAAGAAATGGAAAAACACAATCTTCTTCTTTGTTCTTCGTACACAAAAATGCACAAAAAATACTGTCCATCGTGCCTGAGCAAGAATAGAGAATAGATAATAGATAGAGATAGGTAAAGAGTTAGAAGTAGAATAGAGGATAGAGATTCGACATAGAATAGAGATAGATTTAAAGAATAGAATAGGTAGAAATAAGGTGTGCTAATGCACACTGTGTCAGAAATGACACTGGCCAGACACGTCAGTTGTCCTTCATGGAAAGGGGAAACGGGGCATATCTTCTTTCAGGGGAAAAAAGGGCAGATGGCATCTTTTTGGGTCTCAGAGCATAATCTCCATGCCCTGCTCCAACGGGCGGTCTCCAAAGTCAATCTCTCGGTAGTTGTCTTTCTTCTGATTATAGAAAGCTCCCATCTGCAGATCGCCATTGACTGAGATCGATGATTCCATTTGCTCCCGCTGTTGGGCGTTGCGCCTCCATGGTGGACACTGCGTTCTGGACAGTGGTCGGTCCATCGTTTTCTTGCACATTCTCCAGAAATGTGTTGTCTCGTTGCAAGTGTAACATCGTTTCTGCTGCTGTGGGAATAATCTGGGTGGAGTCTTGCATTCTCTTGCAAAATGTCCTGGTTTCCCACAGGAATGACACCCTCCGAATCTCTGGGAGTTGACTGGCTGGTAGCCAGGTACATTGCCCTGCGGCTTCGTATTCTGAAGAGGTGGTTCTTGGAAAGTGGGTCCCCCCTGCGGAGATGGATATTGGGAAATGGGTGCCTCCTGGGGCACCATTTGGTCAGCATGTGAGTTGCCAGCAGCTATGACTGTGGCTTGTGTTGTCACCCTCCGCTCCGCAATCATTAACTGTATTGCATTATTTCTCCTCACTGTCTCCTCGTCATCCTCCTTCCCATCAGCGACTCTCTTCCGGTCCAACTTCACAAAATGATCAATATGGGTAGTATAGATTGGCAATGACATATCAGTTAGCCATATCACCTCTTTGAGCATCCTTTGCACTGTTTCTGGCAACCCCTTTTCAAGTTTCCTCCTCAGCAGCACTGCTTCTGCCCCGTTCCGGGTGACGTTGCTTCCTGTCGCAGATCCCCACTCTTGGTACACTCTGTTGACATACTTCCTGGGATCCTCACCCTCTTGCAATCGGTCAATGAGTACAGATTCAGGAGACTTATTCCACGGATAGCAGACTCTCAAAGCATGCTTCAGAACACCCCTGTGTTTGGCAAACAGGTCTGCATCGTTCTCTTCGCTGTCCACGTATTGGGGTAGTCTTGCTTCAATCAAGATGTCCGCCAACACATGCTCTCCACTGCATCCAGTCACCCGTGTGATCAGCCTCTTAAAGTCACCCATCTTTAATGGAGACTTCGCAGTGATCTGCTCTAATTTGGTAAGCCATGGATGGGCCCCCTCCTTAATCAATGGCAACGCATCCTCGAGGTCTATGAGGTCTGCGGTTGACAAAGGTGTATAGTCCAGACACTGGTTTGTGATGATAACTGGAGCTTGTATTGCAGTGTATTGTCTCTTAGCCTCCCCCCTGCTGGGTGAAGGACTTCTGCTCCTGCTCGGTGACTGCCACACCCTCTTTACACTTCTCAAACGGTTCGCATAGCAGCTGTCATCCCTGTCATCCATCCGTTTGCATGTCTCTGCTCCAGCCTTGTCGTTCCTCTTTCCAGCTTGAAACTCCTTAATTTTCCGCACAGTGTCATTAAATGTCAGTTTCATGTCAGCTCCTGCTGCACGAAGTTCAATTAACTGTTCACTCAACAGAGAACACATCTTGTGGTGTCTCTCCAGTTGAGCTCCCACAGAGGTTAGCGTTTCAAAAAGCATTTTCTGCTCATGTCCATGTGAATTGTCCTCGCTGTCGCTGTCGCTGTCCACTTGAGACTCTGTGGAGTCGTCCTCTGCTCGGCTGATGTCCGGTAGCCAGGAACGCTCTGTGCACTTCCTGCCGTGTCTGGCATGCTCCCGATGTCGGCTGTAGCACTCACGGTGCCCGATGTCACACTCACGGTGTCTGCTGTCATCACTGCGACAGTTAGCCGCTCCTCTCCTGTGCTCCGCTCGGATTCTGGCTTGAGAAACACCAGAACGCCCTCGATCAGCTGCTCTCCACACTGGATCCTCCCCTCTGTGACTGGTTTCCGTGCTGGGTCCAGGAGCTGCTGTTGTCCTCACTGGCATACTCCTTGTGGAATTGAGCACCTCAGGTACCGCTCCATTCAGCCACTTCTCTGGTTTCTCCTCACTCCTGCAGTCCAACCTCTGATCCTCTCCTGCCGCCCCAGTCACCATGCGGGGTGGCTCTGCGCAGGGGAACAGTTTGTTCTCTGCCGCCCCTTGTGGCAGGGGCAGGTGTGGCACAGGGTCCGCATAAAAAATAGGCGGGGGAGGGATGGTGGAGGAAAACTGTGTCTCTTCACACACCGACAGGTGTGAAGCAATCAACCTCTTCTCAGCTTCCTTAAAAACAAATCTAACACCTCCCGTTCTAACTGTCTCTTTCTCCTTCTCTTCCCCGTTTTCTGTTCAGCCCTGAAGGTACGGACTAAAACCTGCATTGTTTTAATAAGGTCTAAATCAAAACTTCCTTGCTCTGGCCATGAAGTTTCTAGATCACAACCACCTTATTGCCCACTTTTTTGAGACGTCTAATATGCCTAATGGGCTAGTCTCCTGGATGATCTCAACTGGTGTGTGACAGACAGTTGAATCCATAATGAATTCTTAAAAAAAACTACTAAAAGTAAAAATAAAAGACTTTGCCCTCAGGCTAAAAAATGGGCGGAGAGGACACTCATTGTATCCCTTCCTAAAGCTGCAGTTTGGTGTTCTCACACAAAGGGAGAAAGAGAGAAAGAGATAGATTGCACGCAGGATGCAGCATGTTTTATGACTATCTTTAAGAAAGCCAGTAAAAACAGGAAAAATTAAGATTTAGAAAGAGGTCAGCGGTCAAGTGAAATAAAGACAGAGAGAGAGAAAGATTCACAGATTCCCCAAAGATAAACACCCCCCTTGATCCAATCTCACTGACGCACATTCCTTTCCACACCCACGTCACTCAGTCACTCAGTCACTCAAAACAAACAGTGCCTGCTTGAATGAAATAATCCCCCTATGGTTCAAATCAAAAATGAAACCCCTTTAAGTTTGATATCCCAGCCTAAAGTTTTATGAAACCTTACATGAAATGTGCAAAAGAAATTGATAATGGTCGTTGTTTTTACACTAAAAAGTTAAAATTACTATTAAAATGTAATCTTAAAAATTGTTTAGCCACATTAAAAACCCATGAAATGAATTATGTTTCTCTTATATCATACCCCCCCTGTGAAACATAAGAATTACAATAAGAATTATGTTTCACAAACCAACAAAAACCCAAAAAATACAAATCAACCCTTTAACGCAAATCGTCCCAAGGTAGTAAGTAAACGACACACACAGCAGGCCTCATCACCCCAGGGGTCAATCCCCCTTCTTACAAGGAACCACACACACACACACACACACACACACACACACACACACACACACACACACACACACACACACACACACACACACACACTCACACACACACACACACACACACACACACACACACACACACACACAGACACAATTCCTAATCACAACAAACACACACACACACACACACACACACACACACACACACACACACACACACACACACACACACACACACAAACGCAACACTCAAAAAGAATAACCCCCTGTCATTCACACTTAGTGTAGTAGCAGACAACGAACACACACACAAGAGGAAAAGAAAAAGGAAAGTTGTTCAATGAAAAAGATTCAAATTATTCTAGCCGAAACGGAACTACTGAATTAAGTAAATTTACAGAAAGACAACCAAACTGTCCTACCGTCAAATTAAGGGTTAGCAGCCCCCAGTTTTGCCTAACAAAAATCTCAAACTTAAACATTGAACAAAGAAGAGTGAATGAAAAAGGAGAACAAATGAGAAAAAAACTGAAAATACCCCTTAAAACCCAATAAGCTACACTGTCCAAGCCCAGTCCCCAAAAAGCTAAAAAACTTAACACAACAGCGTCTAAGCACCAGTTCAATGCCTATCCACATCCCAGTAGTTCATTCTCCACAACGCATCAAGTCCTGTCCTTTGTCGTCAAAGCTGACACCCCCCTGCCGGGCAAACACAGTCACAAAAAACTCCACAGGTCATACTCACAGCAAAAAGCGCAATGTGACCTCCTCGTGCCAAAAGCCCAGAACCCACCCAGGGCCCCACCGAAGAAAAAATTGAAGAAGTCCCAAGTTCTTTGAAATGGAGATAACTGACATTAAAACAGAATCAACCATGTACCAACGGACGAGCCCCCAAAAATGTGTGATCCTATCAATTATTTCTTCAGCAGAGCACTGGTTGTTGTTCTGAGCTATACTGTTGTACACACGGAGGCAATGAGCTACCAAAGTATGAGAGGTTCTGTGGATCTTCCTTGGAAAGTAGTTGAGTCCAGGCAGGCTTCAATGGATGTTCCAAAAAGCTTTATTGACAGGCAGAGTTGAGAAGTTTACAGCATTCTGATGCTCAGAGGCCTCAGGTCCACACCACCAGATCCACACCACAGCATCTCTCCCACAGCATCCCACTCCACAGCCACCCTCCGGTTCCTCACCCCTTCCCACTCTCCTGACCCTCAGGTCCCAATAGCACACCCCACTAGCTTCTCCTCCCCTCCGTTCAACACACTTATTTATACATGGTCTTTTACAGCCCATCCCCGCCTGCAGTGGGTGTGTTTCACCCCCCTTGGCTGTTGGTCCCCCCTGGGGAGACTAGCTCAAAGGGACGGTTTAACTTTTAACCAATAACTATTGTCTAGATTGAAGTCCTATATGTTTCTGGCACGAGTAATGTTTCAGTTATGTCATCATGTTGATTCGCCCAGTAAGGTTAATGCTAGAAAGAATAAATCATAAAGGAACATTTGGGTATGTCAGGCATGGTCAGCCTGCCAGCAACTCATTAGAATCACCAGGGGGTCTCCCTTGAGTACCACAGGGCAGATAGTGACTGCATATCGTTAACTCTAGCTGTAACTCCACATTTCACCAACTTACTTGATTATTTAGTTAGTATAATGTTACACAATATAACCAATGACAAACCCTGTAAATGTTGGAACATTTAGACCTGTATTTTAGAACTTCTTCGTAGAAGGATTTGACAAGCTCAACAGCTGCCCTGTTGGTGCATTTATCCACATACAGTATGCCTGGGGTCACTGTTTTTATGGCTTCTTCCCTGTGGCCCTCTGTTTACTGTTCACAGGGGTCATTCTTGACCCAAAAGATAAGATAATCAAACCAGAGGAATGTTGAGTCCATGTTGTGGTTTGTCTAAATTAAGATAAAAGACAGTAGCCAGATGGCTGCTACCCTTAAGGTTTTAAAGTCCGAATTGCCCCAAATGTGAGTCCTTAACGACTCACTGTTTGATTGTGATCTAATAAACCCAGCAGGTAGAAGCCTTTGACTGTCGGGACAGTCAAAGACAACAAAGCCACTATGGTCTAGAATAAGATAAGAGACAACTGGCTCTTAAACGTGGTGGCTTGAGTAAACGACCTTTAACCCTCTTGTATTCAACTGTGTGAGCCTGCTTGCATATGACATTCCAAATATGATGTTTTATGCTGTAGGCCCGCTACCACATTTCCTAGGCTACTCCTCACTGACTGTCAGTGTCAGAATCATTGGGACGGACCTCCATTCAGAGTCATTTCAGACGCCCGACGGCGCCCCCCCCCCCCACCCCCCCCCCCCCCCCCCCCCCCCCCCCCCCCCCCCCCCCCCCCCCCCCCTTTTTCGAAACACCTCTATCCCCCCCCAGATAATAGCCATTTTGGTTAGAACTGACTGAAAATAATGAGTCTAGCAGGGAGTCACCGGCTCCGTTCCAACGTTGTCCTCGATGTCTGAGGTGGCATCATCATCTATATAGTGAAATACACTGTTGTTTTATTTTCTAACTATTCAACTAGTCTAATTGTTGCCCATCTACAAGCTCACAGTCACAACGTGGCGCGCACTCCGTGTTGTGAGCTTGTAGATCGGCTAAAATTATTTGGGAGCCAATATACAGGATTTCCAATGTTATTCCCAACATTAATGCGTTATTGGCATTAGTTAAATTAAGTTAATGGTTATCACCTGTAGCTGTAGCTCGAGGTTTTGTTCCTCGCCTCCGTCCTCTGATGCCAGCTGCGTCGGTCCAACACAGTCTCAACACAAGTCAGATTTTGATGTTTGGTTACAACAGGGCAAGTCACTGTGTGACTGCCCCCAGTCAAAATGTGACTTAACAGGTAACCCAGTCAAAACACTAACTAACATATATCCCTGAAACCTGGCCACCGAGTGGATTAAAATGCGAATTAAAACTTGCGTGTCTCCCTGGGAGTCACACAAGTTTATTTTCGCCACACATTTTCACCAAACTTTCTCACTGAAGTCTCATGGATGTCAGAAAAGGGGATGTGCATGCTGAATTACCCGCATCTTCCATGTTTGAGGCCTCTCTCTTGTCAATCATTGCCTCTGTTCCATACCCCCCCCCCCCCCCCCCCCAAAGGCCAAGCCAAGCCCTCCCACTCCTCTCATTCTCACAAGTATTATTATGGTGCAGTAACTATAAGTACGTGCATGTACCGGTACTTGAGTACACAATTTTGAGGTATTTGTAGCCTACTTTACTTGAGTATTTCCAATAATACTTATACTTCTAGTCCACTACATCTCAGAGGCAAATGTACTTTATCTCGGGAGCGTGTCGCTGTTACTACATGTCATCTTTTCGACACCCGACTCTAACCCGCCTCACCCATACCCTAACCTCCGTGGAGTGAGTCGCTAACCCTCCGGTCGAAATGATGGTCGTTCGAAAGAGAGCAATTTTCCCGTTTATCTCTCCACCACAATCATTTGGAGATTTTAGTTACTAGTTACTTTGTAGATTTTGATTATTCTTTTCAAATCTTTTTTATTAAAGCACAGTGTCATAATGAGGCAGGTACACATGTTGATGACACCCCAAGTCCCATTCCCATCACAGTAATCATTGGTACAAATTAGCACGAGACCTGAGGCCATCACAGTACATACAAATTTAGTACAAAGAAGAGAGACCCTGCCCATGAAAGACAATAAAAGAAAACATTTTATCCCCTCCATATACCCAATTTAGTTAAGCCAATTCCCCCATTCCCCATGCTCTACGCTAGACCCATCCATGCTAATCCCCATAGTAGTCATTGGGAGGGTGAAGACAACAACGGGTCTCCTCCGATACCCGATCCGTCATGCCACCATCTTCTTTTCACCTGACATTAAGGAGCATCACCGGGGGGGGGGGGGGGGGGGGGGGGGGGCGTAACGCGTGCGGAGGTACACGCTATCCTCCCCAGTTCCACCCCTCTCTGAACAGGCGCCCTGACCACTGTGGAAACCGTTAATGCAGAGACAGGAATCTGTCCCCCCTCCCCAGTCGGCTTCCCTCCCACGAACACAGCCAATTGTGTTCGTTGGAGCGCCTGGCCAAGCCGAATGCACCATGAAGGTAATGCTCCATGGTGGTGGACAGGAAGTTTAACCTGTACCACCCAGATGCCCCAATACTGGAATGCCACCGGGTCGTAAAAGGCAGCCCCCAGACATCGGAAATTAGAAAAACACAAGTTATATACCCCAAAAGAGAAAGCGCTATGTGCCGGCGACATATCCATCTAAAAAAATAAAAAATTAAAAACTAATGCCCATGAGTCAGTTGTAAAATAAAGTGAGGTCCACCAGTCCAGAGAGGTTGCTGTTATGACCAAAAAAGAAAAAGTAACAAAAATAGTAGTAATATCACCTCCCGACCGGCAGAGGCAGTAAAGAACCATTGTCGAGCGTGGTTCAGAGTTCAGAGTTCACAGTTTGGTCCATCCGGTCAGAGGCGGCCACTGAACAAAAACAAACAACTAACTCAGCCACATCATAGGAAAATGAAGCAACAAAAACATGTTGAGAGATCTCGACTACAACCATGTCATCATAAAGTGCAAAGCATTCGATCGCTCTCTAACACTTAAGTAAACCGCCGTTACGTAATCGTCATATACGGAGAGAAAGAAAGAAACGGCGCATGTTAGCATACCGCGGGCGCAATAGAATTAGCCGTAAACAGAATACGTAATTGAATAAACAAGTGGTACGCATTAATCATTGGAACGAGCATATCTACATACACCGTTGGATAATATAATATCAGTCTGATTGTGAGAGAGATGATATAGTACACATAAGAGGCTGCACACAGTGCGGATTGGAGGCGCTAATATGGTGGTCAGGTTAATAGGCGTTTAAGCCAAAACTAAACGTGATGGATATGGTTATGACAAATCAGTTTAGTCAACGAAAGAATACAAGCCAATAAAGCTCAATCGTGACCACACCATCCATATAAGCGCGGAGCATCTGATCGCTTCGTAACACTTATAGAAAATCCGCACCACATCAGTCGTTAGAAGAAAAATAATAGAGCGAGCATTAGCTAGCGATGAATGTTAAAGTTAAACCCACGTATCCATACATACACACAAGTAATAATAAAGACTGATTAAAATAAAACCATTGATATTAAGAGCGGATGAGTCCAGACATGCCATAGGATGTTATGGTGACGTTTAAGAGCTAAAGAATAGTATATAAATATAGGACATGTCTGGACGTTCCGCTTCACAATGTAGCATTAACTTCAGAAGGAAAAAAAATAATAAATACAAAAAAAAATGATAGGAAATATTAAAGAAAGGAAAAAACAAACAAACGAAAAAAAAAAACCCTGTTAGCATACACTAGCTAGCTAGCCAACCCCACATACCATGGTCCATTCCACAAGTTACTGTAAAACAAAACAAATAAATAAAAAGAGAAGTGACATAGCAAATAACAAAACTACAAGAGTCAAACCCATTAAACAGTTACTTTACACTGTAGTATCAACTGTGGAGTACAAGAGATCGACCATATATATGTGTAGAATAGTAGAAAAATAAAATTACTGTAGGATATATAGCTTGTTAGCATGTGTTAGCTGGCCAGCCAGTCCAGTATACTACTACCGTCCATTCTCAATCCGATGCGGTCGAAGTTGAAGGCGATGTCCCCTCGTCCTGCCCCTGGTTCTTCTTCAAAAAGTCTGCGGCTTCTTTTGGAGAGGCAAGATGTTTCCTTCCCTCCGCGGTGGTTATGAAGAGCCAAGATGGATGTAGAAGCTTCGGTTTTAGGCCGCGTTTGTACAGGGCGGACATCACGTCTCGATAGGCCGAACGCTGTTCGACGATTTCTTGCGGCAGGTCCTCGAAGATCTGAACAGGGGTCCCCTCCTCTTCCTGGCGTCTCGAATTATGGCGTCCCTGATGCGGTGACAGTGGACACGAGCTATTACAGCCCGAGGTCTGCCCCCAGGCCCAGGCCTGGGAGCCAAGTCCCGATGCACTATGTCAAGCTCGGGCGCTTCTGGTAGCAGATCCTTGCCCATAATATCGACAAGTAGGTTAGAAAAAAAGTTATTAGGCTGGTCTTTTTCGATTAGTTCGGGTAATCCAATTATACAGACGTTATTTCTACGCCCCAGGGACTCAATGTCGACGACCTTGGCCTTGATTCTAACATAATTATCCTCCAAAGTATCACATCTAGCGTCCAGCTCGGCGAGCTTGTCGGAACAACGGGACGCGTCCTCCTCCAGTGACGTCAGACGCTGTCCCTGGTCAGAGAGCTGGATTTGCACGTTGTCTATTTTCGCCTCAAGTGAAGCGATAGTTGCATTAGTTGTCTTGAATTCGGAGGTTATGGATGCCTTTAAGTCGTCAAACCGTGTAAGAACAATGGCCAAGTCCGCGGTGATTAATGGCGCCGGCGGGTCGTCCTTCTTGGTGACCTGGCGTGTCTGCGGTTTTGCAGGGACCGCTGTTTTCTGCGAGTTCGACATTCTACAAACTTCTTTTTCGGTTAAAATCGATGAAAAGTAGTAAAGGATGCTATTACTGCACTTTTAGTGGAGTTTAAAAGCAAGTGAGGCTTTGGAAAATAACTTTTCAAAGAAAGTGGGAGCAGCAGCTCCTCAAACACACTGCTATCCCATTCGTGACCCGGAAGCCGACCGTAGATTTTGATTATTAATACAAATCAATCACTTCAGCCCTTAATCAATAGGCCAGCGGTTCTCAAACTATGGTCCCAACCCAAAGTGGTCACACGCACACACACGCACACACACTCACAGGTGTGTGTGTGTCCAACACACTGACCGAGAGATGCAAAAAAACAGAAAGTAACACAACCCAACAGAGCAGACAATAACATGAATGTGAAAATGAGTGTGAATAGAATGAATAGAGGCTAGAGCCACTGGAGCACATAAGCAAGGAAAATGATATCAAAATGTCAGAGTGACCTTGATGTCTTGATTAGACTATAGCTACATGATGAATCGTGGCAGACAGGCAGATGCGTTATACTGTTGCATCCTCAAAAGCCTTGATTGATTGATTGATTGATTGATTGATTGATTGACTGAAGACTTTATTAGGAGTTTGCATAGGAAAAGGTACAGTTTCATGACGGTACAGTTCACTTGTACAAGGTCTACTAAAAGGAGATCCTAGAAAAGACTAAGCTTATTTCCACAGGAAACCATTTAAGTATCTCATATAACATTGAATGACAGACGAATAAGATTGGTTTCAGGGATATTTTGACTAACCCTTCATCTTTGCCAAATGCCATGGACGTGTAACTTTGCATGTATGATTTAGAGGCAAAAGAATAATTTGCATAAAACTGCAATATTCAGTGAATTATTAAAAAATAATGTTTCACTTTTAAAGAAATCTGGTTGATCAGTTTGACCGTATTGGTCCAAAGTTCATGTAAAAAAGGTTTTGTGCGCATAACATTTTACTGTTTTTCATATAATTCAAAATGGTGGGAGAACAAAAGGTCACAGGTCAAAAGTCAGAGCGTAAAAGTTGTTCGGCATGAGGAGACGCATACGTGTATACAGGTTTCATGGCTGTACTGGATATATTTTTACCTACATATATGAAGAAAATGCATTTTTCTTTTAGTTTAGCAAGTACGCTACACATTGAGGCAAGTAAAAATTCCATTCTCCATCATGTTTATTTCGTCTCATGTATACATATTTTTATAGAACAAATTGATCTAATGTAATTGTTTAAAGGGTTTCTATCATACTCTACTGAATGCCTGGCCGGAGGCTTTGCGCTGCATCTGGTAGCAGGGGGTGGTAAAGTAATACTTGAAAATATTGTTCCTTCGAAACAATTGTGGGCTCGCTTCAAGCCAGAAAACAATGGCTATAAAAGTACAAAATGTCAAGATCGCAGCCAGTGCTCTCTTTGATGTTACTGACGCAATTGGACGCTGCATGCATGATTTGAGGCATTTTGTTCCAAAAATGTGTTCTGCAAAAGTTGACCCGCTGGTGGCGCTATAACAGGCCAATGTGAGAAGGGTGGCATCTGTTCCTTGACCTAGTGGGAATGTGCTTGCAAGATTTCACGCACATCACAGGCTGTGTTCATGATTTGAGGTGTTTTTGGCCACTCAAAGGCCTCTCAAAGGCCTCTCAAATAGTTGAGGATAATACACACACCCTCCACAACTATTTTAACTTAATGCCCTCAGGCCGTCGATACAGAGCCTCGACCTTTAAAAAAAGGGGCTTAAACAGCTTTGTGCCCACCTCCATCAGACTGCTGAACACCTAGGTCTGGTGGAGCATGTCTGGACTGCCAGAAAGCATGTTTCAATTTAAAAAAAAAAATCCAATCTGACAGATTTTTAGATATTGGTCCAAAGTTCATTCAGTTTTGTGCACGTGACGCGAAAATTCCAGAATAAAAGCGGGTTTAAGTGTTTTACAAACTGCTCAAAATGGTGGAAAATCTAAGGGCAGAGCTTACTTAACAAAGACACAGATGTCTTCCGCTTGAGTCAAAGCACGCGTGTAAGCAAGTTGCATGTCTTCAAACAAAATGAGTCATGACTTATGCCCGTTTGAAGTTTGAATTTTCAAACGCTTAGCGCCCCCCTTTGGCCAATTGGAATAAGATTGGTTTCAGTGATATTTTGACTAACCCTCTACATCTTTGCCAAATGCCATGAACGTGTAACTTTGCATGT
The DNA here is from genome assembly GCF_963921795.1 of Nannobrachium achirus. Classification (NCBI taxonomy): domain Eukaryota; kingdom Metazoa; phylum Chordata; class Actinopteri; order Myctophiformes; family Myctophidae; genus Nannobrachium; species Nannobrachium achirus. The sequence goes on from NC_137830.1 coordinate 40,414,823, forward strand.
ATGATTTAGAGGCAAAAGAATAATTTCCATAAAACTGCAATATTTAGTGAATTATTAAAAAATAATGTTTCACTTTAAAAAAAATCTGGTTGATCAGTTTGACCGTCTTGGACCAAAGTTCATGTAAAAAAGGTTTTGTGTGCGTAACGCTAGAATCCCAGGAGGAGATAGATTTTTACTGTTTTTCATATAATTCCAAATTGTGGGAGATCTAAAGGTCAGAGGTCAAAAGTCAGAGGGTAAAAGTTCTTTGGTATGAGGAGACGCATACGTGTATACAGGTTTCATGGCTGTACATCAAACAGAGCATGAGTTATACCTGTTCAAAGTTTGCACTTTCGATGTATATATGATGATGTATATATTGCGGGGGTGCATGGTGTAAATGGTGTGGCACTAGTTACGTGCCAAACTTTGGGGAAACGCCATGCATGTACCGTCTGCCTGGCTTAAGTATGAGCGAGTACAATAAGTGTTTTGCCATTGCATGGCAGGCACACTTAAATATCTAAAGTGTGCTCGCCTTACAGGCGAGCCCACAATAATGACACTAGAAAATATTGTTCCTTCGAAACAATTGTGGGCTCGCTTCAAGCCAGAAAACAATGGCTATAAAAGTACAAAATGTCAAGATCGCAGGCAGTGCTCTCTTTGACATTACTGACGCAATCGGACACTGCATGCATGATTTGAGGCATTTTGTTCCAAAAATGGGTTATGCAAAAGTTGACCCGCTGGTGGCGCTATAACAGGCCAATGTGAGAAGGGTGGCATCTGTTCCTTGACCTAGTGGGAATGTAACCTGACTGCGCCCGATGATGGCAGCAGTGCGTATGCCTGGCTGCGCTGCATATCGCTCTTCTACCTTCATCTGGGATCCCTCCGGCAGACTCGATATAAGGGGCGGGTCATTTTTTGAAATTCTTTAGCAGGTGATTGGATGGGGCCGTCTCTCAATCACAGTCTGGGAGTGCCAACTCCAACCACTCATCCGCCTCCTGGGTTTCCACGTGGTCTGTAATCAGACTCTATTGGTTCAGAGCCGCTCAGAGCCCGCCCGTAGCTGCCGCTGATTGGTCCGGCCCGGGGCTTTACGAGTGTGATCAACTCTCCCAGAGAGATCTCAGATGGTAAAGTAGGGCGGTAGCCTACGCACTACTGCCACCATCTGACGCAAGTCAGGTTAGTGGGAATGTGCTTGCAAGATTTCATGCACATCGCAGGCTGTGTTCATGATTTGAGGTGTTTTTGGCCACTTTATTGCTGCTTGCAGCTATATTTATTATTATTATTATTATTATTACCATTATTGTGTGCACTTCATAGGCATGTTAGATAAAGGTCCTTAGATTGTGTGTAGAATGTTTCATGCAAATTGCAAAAGAAAATCCTAGAATAAAAACAGGTTTAAGCGTTTCACAAACTGTTCAAAATGATATAGCGCCCCCCTTTGGCCAATTGGGGTAAGATTGGTTTTAGTGATATTTGGAATAACACTCTACATCTTTGCCAAATGCCATGAATATGTTACTTTGCATGTATGATTTAGAGGCAGAAGAATAATTTGCATAAAACTGCAATATTCATTGAATTTATTAAAAAAGCATGTTTCAATAAAAAAAAAACAGATCTTTAGATATTGGTCCAAAGTTCACGTAAAAAAAGTTTTGTGCACGTGACGCGAAAATTCCAGAATAAAAGGGGGTTTAAGTGTTTTACAAACTGCACAAAATGGCGGAAAATCTAAGGGCGGAGCTTACTTAACAAAGACACAGATGTATTCCGCTCAAGTCAAAGCACGCGTGTAAGCAAGTTGCATGACTTCAAACGAAACGAGTCATGACTTATGCCCGTTTGAAGTTTTAATTTTCAAACGCTTCGTATAGCGCACCCCTTTGGCCGATTGGAATAAGATTGGTTTCAGTGATATTTTGACTAACCCTCTACATCTTTGCCAAATGCCATGAACGTGTAACTTTGCATGTATGATTTAGAGGCCGAAGAATAATTTGCATAAAACCGCAATATACATTGAATTATTAAAAAAACATTATTTAACGTACAAACTTCTCACCACATAGCCTGTGTAGATATAGGTTCAAATTTCATGTAAAAAAAGTTTTGTGCGCTTAACGCAAAAATTCCAGGAGGAGATAGATTTTTACTGTTTTTCATATAATTCCAAATTGTGGGGGATCTAAAGTTGTTCGGCATGAGGAGACGCATACGTGTATACAGGTTTCATGGCTGTACCTCAAACACAGCATGAGCTATACCTGTTCAAAGTTCGCACTTTCGAAGGCTTCCTACAGCGCCACCATTTGGCCGATTGCTGTAAAAAGTAATAGCACACGTCGCCACAGTAAGCTGAACACATTGATGTTTTTATTTTCATTTTCTGTTTAAAGTTATACCATGTAACTTTTTTTATAAAACAAATCTTAAAGTTGTACCATGTAACTTTTTTTATAAAACAAATCTTAAAATTGTCCTAACTGTTAAATCGCTAAAGTTTTAGAACACCCACTCCGTGAATTTCAGCCTGTAAAGCCTTCTCTATATATGTAAACTGCGATCCTTGCCGTGGACCGGATCTCGCGCCAAAATTGCGTCATCACACTACCGGCCAATCACAGCGAGGGTTATACAACTGCCGGCCAATCACAGCGCATCTTGAAGTGGGGTCGCTATGGCAGCCATATTTGTTGTCGCCCGTTTGTACCATCCCTTCTCTAGGTAATTTCGCCTACCAGGCAGGGTGAAGGAGTCCGTATCTCTGGAATTACTGAACGCACAGGAACAAGGGACCCCTCAAAAGATAGATCTCAGCGAGGTGGAGGCAGACGCGGGGGTCTGAAGGTACGAAAAACGGCCGAAAGACGCGGACGCGACCGCGGTTTGCTATAGGGCTAATGACCACTAGTTGGGCATCTTACACAGTATAGCTTTAAAATTGTCCTAACTGTTAAATCGCTAAAGTTTTAGAACACCCACTCCGTTATTTTCAGCTTCAAAAGCCTTCTCTTTATATGTTTTCTATGAGCCGTGAGGGAGGAGAATTTCGCGGAAAAATTACGTCATCATACACTACCGGCCAATCACAGCGAGGGTTATATGCTGCCGGCCAATCACAGCGCATCTTGAAGTGGGGTCGCTAGGGCGGCCATATTTGTAGGCTCCCGTGTGTCTCTATACTCGGGTGAACGGTGAAGCATGGGTGAAGGGGTCCGTTTCTCCGGAATGCCTGAATGCACAGGAACCAGGGACCCCTCTAAAGATAGATCTTGGCGAGGTGGAGGCAGACGCGGGGGTGTGAAGCCCGGTCCGCGGCGAAAAACGGCCGAAAGACGCGGTCGCGACGAGGTTTGCTATAGAGCTACTGACCACTAGTTGAGCAACTTACACAGTATAGCTTTAAGTATACAGGAGTAGAAAGGTGCCAAAGTATTGAGGAGAACTTGATATAGTATAGTATAGAAACTAGAAAATATTGTTCCTTCGAAACAATTGTGGGCTCGCTTCAAGCCAGAAAACAATGGCTATAAAAGTACAAAATGTCAAGATCGCAGGCAGTGCTCTCTTTGACGTTACTGACGTCAAAGATTGGTCCATTTTGTTCCAAAAATGTGTAGTGCAAAAGTTGACCCGCTGGTGGCGCTATAACAGGCCAATGTGAGAAGGGTGGTATCTGTTCCTTGACCTATTGGGAATGTGCTTGCAAGATTTCATGCACATTGCAGGCTGTGTTCATGATTTGAGGTGTTTTTGGCTTTGGCCACTTTATCGCTGCTTGCAGCTATATACAGTATATATATATATTTTTTTTTGTGTGTGTGTGTGTGTGTGTGCTCTTCATAGGCATATTAGATAAAGGTCCTTAGATTGTGTGTAGAATGTTTCATGCAAATTGCAAAAAAAATCCTAACAGGTTTAAGCGTTTCACAAACTGCTCAAAATGATATAGCGCCCCCCTTTGGCCAATTGGAGTAAGATTGGTTTTAGTGATATTTGGACTAACACTCTACATCTTTGCCAAATGCCATAAACATGTTACTTTGCATGTATGATTTAGAGGCAGAAGAATAATTTGCATAAAACTGCAATATTCATTGAATTATTAAAAAAGCATGTTTCAATTGTAAAAAAAATCCGATCTGACAGATCTTTAGATATTGGTCCAAAGTTCATGTAAAAAAAGTTTTGTGCACGTAACGTGAAAATTCCAGAATAAAAGCGGGTTTAAGCATTTTGCAAACTGCTTAAAATGGCGGAAAATCTAATGGCGGAGCTTACTTAACAAAGACACAGATGTCTTCTGCTTGAGTCAAAGCATGCGTGTAAGCAAGTTGCATGTCTTCAAACAAAACGAGTCATGACTTATGCCCATTTGAAGTTTGAATTTTCAAATGCTTCGTATAGCGCCCCCCTTTGGCCGATTGGAATAAGATTGGTTTCAGTGATATTTTGACTAACCCTCTACATCTTTGCCAAATGCCATGAACGTGTAACTTTGCATGTATGATTTAGAGGCAAAAGAATAATTTGCATAAAACTGCAATATACATTGAATTATTAAAAGATCATTATTTAACGTACAAACTTCTCACTACATAGCCTGTGTAGATAGTTCATGTGGAAAAAGTTTCGTGCGCGTAACGAAAAAAAAACCCAGGAGGAGATTTTCATATAATTCAAAATTCTGGGGTTTCTAAAGGTCAAAGGTCAAAAGTCAGAGCGTAAAAGTTGTTTGGCATGAGGAGACGCATACGTGTATACAGGTTTCATGGCTGTACCTAAAACAGAGCATGAGCTCTACGTGTTCAAAGTTCACACTTTCGAAGGCTTCCTACAGCGCCACCATTTAAAAAATAATAGCACATGTCGCCACAGTAAGCTGAACCCATTGATGTTTTTATTTTCATTTTCTCACTAAGTATGTAGGAGTTGAAAGGAACTGAAGTTTTGAGGAGAACTTGCACCGACTGACTGCCTAGTATGTGTGGGCTCGCCTTACAGGCAAGCCCACAATAATGACAATATCTAAAGTGTGCTCGCCTTACAGGCGAGCCCACAATAATGACAATATCTAAAGTGTGCTCGAGCACACAATTATTGAACTGAAGTCTCCATGGTGTGACTATAATCGATAGAAAAAAAGTCATTTTGGGGGTGAACTACTCCTTTAAGCACAACTATAATACAATACAGTGCCCAATCAAAAATGTCCATAACAGTCAATGCTAGTCAGTGCTACAAGTATCTCACCACCATGTCAAACACAAGCAAAATACTCAATACTACTAACACAACCTAATAGTGCAGAGCCAAACAAAAAAAGGTGTCCAATGGTCAGTGCAAAGAAAAAACAAGAAAGGCTCACAAGCTTGTAGATCTGTTATTTTCATACGCTTTTTTATACATTTGTAAACCTGAAATGGGACATTCTGCATATGAGTTCTTGGTACTTCAAGTACATTTTGAATTCCGGTCTTCTTGTAACAGAGTATTTCTAGTCTATATTGCAATATCCTTTTACTTAAAAAGGAGTAGTTCACCACTTTTCAACCTGTCTTTATATAATAGGTCCTCACTAATGTTCATGATAAAATATCACGAGTTTTTGGAGCGGTGAAAGCGCTCCCAATAGACAGGTATGTCCGTGGGTATGTGGGTGGGTGGGTGGGTGGCTGGCTGGGTGGCCGTGTCCGTAGCCTGGCAATACCTTGAGTGGCCACACACAACACACTAGTTAAAGGAGGGGCGCTGTTTTGTGCAGGCCAGGCACACTCACCACTCACTCACACACGCACGCAACACACACACACACACACACACACACTGCTGCTCAGATTCACCGCTCCACTTCGAACCGAGGTTTGATTTTTTCTACTCAGTCCAAGTCTCCTAGGAGAGCTGTGGGAAGTTCAGAATCCATAGTCTTGTGACATCATCATTTTCCACAAAAAAAAATGTTATCAATATTTTTGAAAAAAAAAAATAGATTTTTATTATCGCGAGAACAATGGCTTCCACTTTAAGATTGCAACTTTTCAGGAATAGAAAGCCTGCAGTTTCTATAAGCTGGATTGACAATCGATGATGTCACAAGACTATGGGTTTCTGACCTGCCCACAGCCCTCCTCTGAGAAAAAAAAAAGAAAAAAAAAGAAAAAAGCTATTTTTGAGTGAGGACCAATTATATGAACATAGGTTGAAAAGTGGTGGAGTGCCCCTCTAAGTAAAACATTTGAGTTGTTTTCCCACCGCTGTTTGCAGGCATGTTTCTGAAATTATGTCTGAGACTCAGAGGGGACTGCATGCTGTTGACCTGCGGTTTGTGCAGCTGCTGGCCTTCCCAAAGTCTCTCTAAACCGCATGGAAGTGAAATATGCACACACACACGCACACGCAAACACACACACACACACACACACACACACACACACACACACACACACACACACACACACACACACACACACACACACACACACACACACACTGTACACATGCAGCCTATATTCAAACATAGTATAGCCTATGTGTGTACATATATGTGTAGCCTACACATGCAGAAATATTCATTCACGTTAGCAAACATAATGTACACGCACGCACGCACGCACTGCACGCACACACACACACACACACACACACACACACACACACACACACACACACACACACACACACACACACACACACACACACACGCACGCACGCACGCACACACACACACACACACACACACACACTCAGCAGTCAGTACAATTCACCCTTTGTTAGCCTTCTGGTTGGTCCCTGACTGACCAACCAGCAGGCTCTATCTGCCTTGTCCCGCCCTGGTTCCGCCTTTTTTATGTTGAATTTGCTAAAACATAATTTATGGAGAAATAAAAACATATAAAAACATGCTGATTCACTATGCTGCCACTGAGCAGCTCCATTTGACTGAAACCAAGTTTGAAATTAGAATTGAGCACACAGAATAACAATACGAAGCCACTGAATTAACATGGTAGTGGATGGAGTGTCCCACTGAATGTCCCACCAAGACACAGCAACAAATGGGTGTGGAGAGGGGCAGGACAACGGGCGGGACTTGACAAAGGGTGAATTCAGCATGCTGCTTTGAGCCTCTAAACAGCCTTAATTACGTGCTGAAGCCTGGAAGACTGCTTGCTTTGTTCCCCACTCAGACGGGATGGGTGCGTAACCGTGGTTACTGCGCCGATTGACACGAGCCAACGGAGGAATGGGAAAACATTGGTTACTTTAGAGGGAGAAACAACCATGTGTGCAAGGGTTACGGAGAGCAGAGACTTCACAGCTTTCCCTGTCCTTTTCTAACCTCAGCTTCAAGTGCTTACACCATAACTACTACCAATCTAACTCCAGAAGGGATCACTGTAAGTATAGAGAGACTCACATTGTTTGCTTTTTAGAATTTAATTTTTGTAATCATAGTGGGAAGTTAAACAATTGTATTCTGTCCAACTCTTTATTTTTTAAAGCTGCAACTCATAACTTATTTAGTTTATAAAACCAAATTTTGACCAATCACCAGGGCAGAGTATGGATATAACTTGTGGTGGTTGTACAACTAAGTGGTTGTTTTTTGTAGTTGGTCTATCTGCTCTTCTGTTGAGAAATGTATGACAGTACAAAAATTGGTATGTTTTAGTCAGTCCTTCATCTAATGCATTATGCTCACACAATATTGTGGTTGGCAAAAAAGGTGGCAATTCTGCTTTAAAACTGGTGATGCCACCTATGACGAGTGGTATTGCATGCATTGCATATAGGAACTTTGGCACTCGTGAGTCATGCAACACAGCAGGTGACCATGCAGGGTTTGAATTTGACAACATGGATTGCAGCTTCAAGCAGTTTCACTAGAACTACTAGTCTACGGTATATTGCATTGGTTCTCACATTTTTCATGTCAAGGACCCCCAGATTGACACTTCAGTCCGCGGATCCCCATTTGAAAATAATGCTAGGGTCCCCCATATAAGAGAAGATTATACGGCTCTAGCAGTGATTCTCAACCATTTTAATTTCAAGGACCCCCAGTTTGACATGCATTAGGCCACGGACCCCCATTTAATTGCTTTTCTAATATCTCTGAGACTCCAATTTATGCTGTAGGCCTACAATTGATGTTAATTTAACTCAAAGAATGTACGGGTCCATTTGGTTCCATTTGTACACTCTCTGAGTTACAGACCCATAAGGGTCCATTTGGGTTATCATTTTGCTGAGGACCCCCTGGAACTCCCTCAAGGACCCCTGGGGGTCCCCGGACCCCACTTTGAGAACCAATGGTATATTGCATGTTCCCTGCCAATGAGGGCCGTCAACAGATCATGAACGGAGCCGCGACGAAAGGAAGGGAGGGTGAGGTGACGGGCAAGAATGAGGCGGACGCGGTGCACCTGCGGAGGACGATAGGCCCGCTGACGGCTGTGTCCTTCATCATCGGAACGGTGGTCGGCAGCGGCATCTTCATCGCACCCAAGGGTGTCCTGATGAACAGCGGGAGCGTGGGCCTCTCTCTGTTGGTGTGGGCGCTCTGCGGGGTCCTGTCCATGTTCGGTGAGGAGGCTGATCTGTCATCTCATCAATGCAGAACACAGTATTTGTTGTTTTCATTTATCTCAATCAGGGGGCGGTGGGCAACTTTGATGTTGGAGAGGGCCACTATTCACACTCACTCCAGAGTGCCTCATTGCATACTGTCAGGCAGAAAGTGAAACCTGTTATCTCTGTATTATAACAGTAATTAATGCCCTTCTTCGACATTCTATGTCACACATAAGTAGCAAAAATTGCTGAGTCCCACTGTGATGCGTTTTCAGATTGTAGATCTGTTATTTTTGCTATATATTTCTTTATTGGTATCCTGAATTATGTTTTGCTATTATTTAATTGGAATCATGAAAAGTAAAATTTGTATTTAATTTCAGTGCATTTAGTTATAATTTATGGACTTAAATACAAATACATTGGACATAAAAAGACAATAACATTTGTGGGGGCCGGATGTGGCCCCCGGGCCGCCAGTTGCCCATGTATGATCTAACTTGATCTTTCTAACTCAGAGGTGGGCAACTTTGATGATGGAGAGGGCCTATAGAGACTAGGACAGAGGGCTATATTTTCACACTCACTCCAGAGGGTCACAATGCATATACAGTCAAAAATAGCAAATGTTAGCTGATCTACAAGCGTTTTGAGCTTGTAGATCTGCTATTATTTAAATTTGTATTTAATTTCAGTGCATTTAGTTAGACTTTATGGACTTAAATACAAATACATTGGACATAAAAAGGACAATAACATTTGTGGGGGCTGCATGTGGCCCCTGGGCCGCCTGTTGCCCATGTATGTTCTAACTTGATGGACTCGTTGCTGTGGTTTATGTTTATGAGGTATAAGCTCTCAGTTTCCTCTCTTTGGCTGGTTCTGTCAGGGGCCCTGTGCTATGCTGAACTGGGCACTACGTTTACAAAGTCAGGGGGCCACTACACCTACCTGCTGGAAACCCTGGGCCCCATGCCTGCCTTCCTGCGCCTCTGGGCAGAGTTCTTGTTTATTAGGTCAGTTGACTATACTTTCTAAAGGTAAAGCAGTCTAAAGGCTCATTCATACTCCAAGGTGAGGTGAGTAGCTATACTCACTTTTAGGTGAGCTATACTCGCCTTTTGTCGGTCAGTAAAAACAGAGAGATGTGTCAGGATGAGAGGTGAGTTGCTACTCACCGCGGTGAGTGACGTAATGTTGTGGTTTTCTGACTTTAGAAAACTACACCGCGGTGAATTGCTACTCACCTAAAACCGGAGTATACTAAATGTCTTAAAAGCAAAATGCATGGCAATAGGCTCTAAACATGCTCTTGGGACAGATCAGAAAGTAGGCCTCTCTTTTTGCAGGGTGCTACCATTCAGCAGGTTAAAGAAGTATACTCTCTCCGAAACCGAACTTTTTTTGTCTGAAAGGTCCGGTTCGAACTACAAAATGAAAGTGTCATGATTTATTTCTCCCCTAAAACATGATTATCAGGTACTATGATTATACTAGGAGGAGGACTTTTTCCAAAAGAGTGTACAGATTACAGAAAGGTTAGGTTTTTATGTGGCCACACCAGTTCATTAAGTATGCCTGGTTGTCAGGTGGGGGGTTGACCCAGCTGAAGTTAGCCACACCCACACTGTTGGGTGTATGGTAAAAGGGGAGGGGATGATTTATGATGTCTTGCACTGTTTTTGGATCTGCACTTTTGACCCACAAAGTGTCAGCCTCCAGGAAGAAATCCAAAATACAAAGGGAATACATAATTGCTCATAACAACCACACCAGGGGGTCTAATGAAGTACTGTCAACATCATAGACATATGAAAACCAGAAAAAGTACAAAATTATGGCACCACCTCTTTAAAGATGGGGTGCCATGATTTCTCCCCTCTAAAACATGATTATCTACTATTATGATTATACTAGGAGGAAGATTTTTTCCAAAAAAAAGTGTACAGAAAGAGTTAAAATTAGGTTTTTATGTGGCCACACCCACCAGTTCATTAATGCCTGGTTGTCATGGTGGGTGGTGACCCAGCTGAAGTTAGCCACACCCACAGTGTTGGGTGAATGGTAATTAGGGGAGGGGTTGATTCTATGATGTAATTGTATCTGTGTTTTTGGACCGGCACTTTTGACCCACAAGGTGGCAGCCTCCAGGAAAAAATCCAAATACAAAGAGAATACATAATTGCTCATAACAACCACACCAGGGGGTCTAATGAAGTACTGTCAACCTCCTACACACATGAAAAACAGAAAAAGTACAAAACTATGGCATCGCCTCTTCAAGGGCTACTTTGCTGTTTGTCATATGACTAGGGCTTAAGTGATTAACGCATAATCACTTATAACGGTGTACCAAACATGTTGTATTTTTCAAATTTGATTCCACAGACCATCTGTGGCATCCTATGTGTCCCTGGCCTTTGGTCGCTATGTGGTGGAGCCATTCTTTGCTCCCTGTGCTGCCCCCACTGTGCTTGTCAAAATGGTCAGCATCCTTGGAGTGAGTGAGTAATTTGTATATTGTACCTTTTTTTCTCATGATGTCAGTACAAAACATACTGTATAGTGTGTGCCAGCGGCTACGTCATTGTAGTCCTTAGCGGCCATTTCTTGGGTAAAAACACAGGTGTTTCAATTGTTTGATTGCATAGAACTAAATGCTTTACTCCAATCAGAACACCTGTGTAAGGCTGCGTTTACCCAAGAAATGGCCGCTCTTAGAACTACATTTGGCACACCCTATAGTGAAATCATAGCATGTACATATGGTCACAGGGATTTTGGTTAATAAAGGACTATTTATAACCCCTGGCCAACTCTTTTGACTCAGATAGGGAACCCCTGTAAAGAACCTTTTCCTGCACAGCACGCCTGAATTACGCTGTAATTTGCTTTAAATATTACATCATATTACGTGACGCAAATATGCACGTAAATCTTTCCACCTGAGATACAGTAGGCTATGTCACTGAGAGATATCCGTTTCCATCAGAACAGACTGAAAATAACTTCTTGACGTTTAACCACTTGAACCCCAGCATCCCTATTCTGGGGGAAGGGTCACCAAAAATAGCTGATCTACAAGCTCACACAGCGTTGTAACGCGTTGTGAGCTTGTAGATCAGCTATTTTTGATGAAAGAGTTGGCCATAGATAGAAGAATAACTCATCAAGTACAGTGCAAATCAGGTCTGTTTTATTAAGCATAGTGAAGTGATGTTGATGTAGTGATATTGATGAATTCCAATTCCAAATATCATCAAATGATTCTGCGTCACCCCTGGACTGGCATCACAGCACGCTAGGGTACCCACTTTGGAAAACCCTGCCCTAGGCAATATGAATAGTATATTCTCTTTGATTAGTTGTTTGTCTTGTTTCCATTAGCGTTTGTGGTGGCAGTCAACTGCTGGAGTGTGACCTTGGCCTCCCGTACTCAGGTCAGTTTGACCTTCATCAAGATGTTTGCCCTTGTACTCATCATCATACCTGGTTTCATTGCACTGGCCAAAGGTGAGGAGAAGAACGACCTAAAAAAGAAAGAAAGAATGTGAATAATTAGATCGTTACTAAAGCAGATGTGTGTATGCTAGTTAAAGGTAGGGTAAGTGATTTCATTTAATTAAAATAATAACAAAATGGGTCTATGTTCTGATAGTACTAGTTATACTATAGAGTGTTTGGTCCATGTTTGGACTTCAGCCTTATCCCCTGTTCAGAGAAAAAAAGCAGTTTCAGTTTTGGTGGAGGAGACAGGTTTTCCTCCAATCAGGATAGAGTGAGGCCTTCCTCCATCATGGTCACGCACCAAGGCCTGTCTGGCCGCCCCACTTGATCATGATTGGAGGAAGGCCCCCGCCTGTCACCTACATGAAAACTCAAACTCAAACTTAAAGGGGAAGACCACCCATTTTCCATATTGAAATATGTCATTAATATACCTTAGAGGAGTTGTGTGGAAATAGAAAAAAAGTTCCCCCCCTTCTGTGTTGCCTAGAACTGGAGGATTGATTTTGGGGTTTGTATTGTAAAGTACAACGGTGTGATGTCATCACATTGTACTTTACAATACAAAGAAGGGGGGAACATTTTTTCTATTTCCACACAACTCCTCTAAGGTATATTAATGACACAGTTCTATATTGAAAATGGGTGGTCTTCCCCTTTAAATGAAATCACTTACCCTATAAAGACAAGTCCATTCAGTTGCCATGTTACTGAGTTTAATGTTCAATTGCATGAGCTATGTTTTCTTCTCTTGCTCAGGAAGGACAGAGAATTTCCAGAATGGTTTTGAGGTGGAAGCGATAAAAATGGATAAGCTGCCGCTGGCCTTCTATAATGGTTTATACGCTTATGGTGGATGGTAAGCTTAGATGATAGATTGTATAGATTGAAATAACACACAGCTGTTAAATAATGTAAAATATAAATGTATATGAGATACAATTAATTGTCACATCTCATATACTGGTACACAAGAGTAATATCTGTTTGAAGGTATACAATATAAAAAGCCATTTAATTCCATAAAACTGACAAGTAACAGTATACACTAAACATGGCCATTTTGTAGGTTTTACCTGAATTTTGTCACAGAAGAAGTCATTAACCCAAACAGGTAGAGTATTCATATTTGACATTTGAATTTCAAGGCAAGGTCTTGCTCACCTGTCTCTCAGATATTACTGCTAACTGCGTGTGTGTTGTGTCCTGGCCTGTCAGAAACATCCCACTGGCAATCAGCTCGTCCATGGTGACGGTGACGGTGCTGTATGTGCTTGTCAACGTGGCCTACTACACCATGATGACGCCCGCGGAGCTGCTCGCGTCTGACGCTGTGGCCGTGGTCAGTAGGCCTACATACTATACAGGGGTCTTCAACAGGGAGTCCGGGACCCCTAGGGGGTCCTCAGAGTTACTACAGGGGGTCCTCCAAATCTTTGTGTGATAGAAACCTTTCCCCCCTTTTACCTATAGTTAGGCCTAAATCAGAATTTAGCCTACAAAAACAAATAAGTTGCAACATACTGTACATGTACTGTAAGCCCCTCCCATACACTAAAATGTGTACCCGGCCTGAATGGGTTAACCACTTGAACCCTAGCGTCCATATTCTGAGAACTTTAGCCAAAAATAGCAGATCTACAAGCTCACAACACCTCGCGCTGTGAGGTGTTGTGAGTTGTAGATCGGCTATTTTTGGCAAAGAGCTTTGGAGGGGGACCAAAGTACAGCAGTACAGTGAAAGGTCAAGGGTTAGGGTTAGGGTTTATTAAGTATTGACGGTTCAAGTAGTTAAATATCTGAAAACATGAATCCAAAATATACTGATGATTGTGCTGTCAAACATACTATAAACTATATGGAATCTATGATACGGTTGTGGGGGTCCCTGCATCATCTCTCTCTCAACCAAGGGGTCCTTGGCCTGAAAACGTTGAAGACCCCTGCTATTTAAAAACTAGTCATGGTTTAGGTTTTAGTGTTGACAGTACAAACCTCAGTTTTAAGGTCCTCACACACTGGTGTTTGTGTCATAACACAGAACACAAATCTTACGTTACGTCATTTTTAAGTGCAATAAGGTGAATACGGTGGGTAAATTCGGGATTGAAGCTTGAATTTACTGGGAACTGGGAACCAAGGTGGTTGTGTCATTAATCTACAGATTGGAAGATGCAGATGCGATATAAACAATGACAAAAGCAAGCAAATAGTCAGAATTAAAAATAAATACAAATAAATGGGAAACCGTAAATACCTTTGATGATTGAATTTCCCCTGTGAAATAGACCGGTTACATTCAACACATATTGCTGGTAAGGCCTGGATTTGAACCTGGGGCAATAGGTACTCCTTCCCCCCAGGTAGGCTGAGGCTCTCTACCCATTCAGCTATTCCACTCCCAATTAAAATGGCTTTGATTAAAAAGTTGTGGAGATTCCATGAAAGCACCATCCAAGTTATTTTGGTGAAAAAGGGGCCTGAGAGTGTACACACATTTGAAGGCTTCCGTTCCAAGTTATTACATGTAGTTAGTAAGTGGACATTGTGCAGAGAAGTACATTCAGTAAATGCCAATGTAATTCTTTACCCCAGTGTGAGATGCACACAGTGCAAGCGATGTAGACAAGAGGTGTAACCTTATGATCTTTATGAGACCTTCTTCCACTCTGCCCCACATTCCTGGGCTGTGAAAGGGATAAACATTTACAGCCACAATCTGTTCTTTTTTAGCTCTCTGCTTCTCACACTGTCAAATGTGTGAGGTAATCCTTTCACTATGTTTTACACATGCACGGCAAAATCCTCAGTGTTAATTTATCCATTTGTAATTCAGAGAGTATATAAATATAATGAGAATGTCTGTGTCACACACTATCTCTGTCTGTGCAGACGTTTGCCAATCGTGCTCTCCAGGGGTTTGCGTCTGTAATCCCCGTCCTAGTGGCCATGTCCTGCCTAGGAGCACTGAATGGCGGCTTCTTCGGATCACCCAGGTAAAATTGTTGAGCGATACTTTGATAATTGGCTTTTTTAGACTGCAGGAAAATCTCATATTTGCAAGTGATCAGATCGGATTTACAGACATTGTCGACCTGTTCAACTTACTCTGTTGTACAATGGTGACACAAGCTCTGATTTGGGCTGCCAGTCTGAACATATCTTTATTTTGTGCACTAACAGCTAGACCATCCTAATAGACAAGTAGGTCGGGAGTGGCTTATTGTCGGTGGAGCGCCACACCTACAATCAGCTCCCTGTACTTGCCACACGACTTGCCGCACCCAAGCCGTGCTACTCATACGCTGATACTTGGTTGAGCATCGTCATGCAGTGAAAATAGCTGATCTAACAGCTCATGCTACATTGTGAGCGTGTACATTTTCGCCCTTATAGGGCTATTTTCAGTGCGTGACACCGGAGTCCAACTATACTGTAAGTCAGGGGTTTTCAAAGTGGGTGACGGGGCACTCTGGGGTGCCGTGACAGCAGTCCAGGGGTGCCGCGAGATAATTTGATAATGTTTGGAATTTATTTGGACACTTGAAAAAATATTTAGTATCATTTTAAACTTGAAGTACAAAGTTATTTTCAGTCAGTTCTAACCAAAAAGGCTATTATCTCAACATTTTCCTCACAACATAATCACTAAAATATCGTCACTGTCGGGCAGAAACCTCGTATCTCCAAGTTTCAAATGTGTACATCTTTTGGTAAAGCAAAGCCCTGCTTCATCATACAAGACTGTCGTAGCCTGACACTCAGCCTGAATTGACATTTCGTTTCACAAAACAAAAAAATTAAAGGGTTGTGGCTACCGATTCAGGGTCTGGAACTAGGCTAAGACTGTCGTTGCCTGGCTCCAGCCAATAGACCCGCCCACTCTCTGAGTGCTTGTAGATCTGCTGTTTTCACTAGTTTAGTACATTTTATAGATGACAAAACAAACGGTTTTGGTTTCCACCCGACAACGACGATATGCTATAAATATAAGGTGCTGGGAGTGAAAATTATAATGTTTATGGGGTACCCTGAGACAAAAAAGTTTGTGAACCCTTGCTGTAAGTATCAATCGAGCCTGACTTTTATGCCTACACTGCAGGATGCTGTTTGTGGGGGCCAGGGAGGGCCACTGGCCAGCACTGTTCTCAATGATCCACATCCGTAGACACACACCTCTGCCTGCTGTGCTGCTTTTGGTGAGATGCTTCACCTAAAACCCTCGATACTTCCTAAAGTAGGCCTACTTGGTCTGTTATTATAAAATGTTGTTGGCCTACCCATTGTGAGTTTGTAGATCTGCTATTTTGGGTGATGATGTTCTGGAAAAGGAAGGCTGATTGGATTCGACCTGTTGTGTGACCTGTGTGAGCCTTGACCAGTGGTGGAAGAAGAGCTCATATTTTTTACTTGAGTAAAAGTAGCAAACAATGTGTACTGCATTCAAAATGTTACTTGAGTAGAAGTAGTGCATAAGTATTGGCAAAATATACTTAGTAGTATAGTAGTAGTAGTAGTAGTCGTCGTCGTAGAATGGCCCATTTCACAATAAGAAAAATAACCTGTTTCACCTTTAAATGTCAAATGGAATGGACTTTGTAAACTTGCCATTATCCACCTGTTTCTGCGAGAATTTACTGTAGCATTATCTGTGGGACACTTCTGGAGAACAGCTGACATACAAGCTCAGTTTTAGAGACTATTGTTCTTTCATCCACCCTTTATTTGGGGTACTGTAAATATGAACAAACTTTAGTAATTATAAAACAATAATAGTACTGAAATGTAATTATTTATGAATTCATGTGTTGACTTGTTACTTGTTTGATTTGAGTACTTGTTGTGCTGATGCGTTACAGGGTAACATTACCTTCAATAACCCATAATGGATCAGTTAATGTGTTTTGTAATAGTCTGCAAAAGTATAGGCCTAACCGGTAACTTAAGTTGTTAAATAATTGTAGTGGAGTAAAAAAGTACTATATTTGTCTCTGATATTTAGTGGATTAGAAGTATCCAGGTAGCCTACTGAAAAGTGGAAACACTCATTGACTCACATTAAGTAAGTGGGCTACCTCAAGATTGTACTAAATTAAACGTATTCAGTTACTTTCCACCAATGGCCATGGCCCCTTAAAGTCAGTAAAAAAAGAAATGATGAGATGTGTTATCAGCCTATTACTCTATGTACTGTATGTATGTCATTCATTGTCTTAACCTTGGACAGAGTGAAGGTTTGTCAGGACAGCCATGTTTCCTATGTGTCTACAGTACCCCCTGGTGGTGATAATGATATCCACAGGAGAGATCTTCCGGCTGATCAACTTTGCCTCCTTCTCTCGTTGGTTCTTCATTGCCCTGGCCACACTGGGGATGCTCATCCATCGCTATCGCTTCCCTCACCTCCCCAGACCCTTTAAGGTTACTATGGCTGCAGAGTACATACATCATGTTATATATAGGGCCTATTCTATATCACTTTCCCAAACAGTGGGTCGGGACCCATTTGTGGGTCACAGACACATTTTTATGGGTACCTTTATGTTTTGTTTTCTAATTTATTTATTTTTATTAATATTATTATTACATTAAAACATTTTCACAAAACATTCTCTAAAAAGCTAAACATTTCATGAATTAAAAACTAAATTCAATGATTTTTTCAATAATTTCATTAAGAACTCAAAGAAAAATCAAAGACATTCCATACATTTTAAAAACGTAAACCTTAAAGTAATGTTTAAGAAGTACTGAAAATAGCCCACCTACAAGCTCTCAACACATTGTGAGCTTGTAGATCTGCTATTTTCACTATTTTGGGTACCGCGGGCGAATGTGTAATTTCTCTTTTGGATCACAGGCTAAAAAACTTTGGGAACCATTGATATGTTATTATAAATTATATGATTTATATTGAATCCATTCCACCTTATTGGGAATATCAAGTTTGTGTTATTGGCGGAACTTCACCCACAGGTGCCTCTCCCCATAGCGATCATCTTCACGGTCGTATGCTTCTTCATCGTGGGGCTGTCTCTGTACTCGGACCCCTGGAATACAGGAGGAAGCTGTGCGCTCACGTTGACGGGGGTCCCCGTCTACTACCTGACTATCCACCGGAGTCGCCTGCCGCCCAGACTGAGACGCGTCTTCAGTGAGTCATGAAATGACCGACTCAACTGAACATTATTAGAGCTCATAGTAGGGCATTCACAGAATATTCGAATATCAAAGTCACTATTCGACGTTCATTTTAATTTTTGTATTGTTTTCTCTTTAAAAAATATATACAGGTAGTTTATAAAGCTTGGCTACATAGGAAGTCATAAGAATGAGTTGTCAATGCCCCTGGTGGATGAATTTAATGCTCTATACCAGGTGTTCTCAAACCTTTTTAGGCCGTGACGCCCAAAATAAACATATTTGAACTGGGGACCCCCACCCTGACAAGCACTTGGGATTGTAGGTATTACATTTAATGTGACTCAGTTCCGCAGATAAATATTGTGAAAATAGCAGATCTACATGCTCACAACGCCTCACATTAAATCGGCTATTTTCACAATGTTCGCCTCTTGCTTACTTGTTATTATATTTGACAGTTTGGCCAGTCCTGTCGAATATTCAAATACTTTGAGGTTGAATAATTCGAATATTAAAAATCACTATTTGTGAATGCCCTAGCTCATAGGCCCATCTCATTTGGGGGTTATTAAAAAATAGCTAATGTACATCAGCTCTTTAAAAAAAGAAAGCCTTTGACAAATCTCCTATGGGGGTCCAAGGCACAAAATCTTTTCAAATAGGGGTCCGTGGCCAAATAAATGTGGGTGCCCTTAATGTTTGAGAACCACTGATTTAGAGCACTGTTTCCCCAAACACTGGTTCGGGACCTATTTGTGGTACGGACACATTTTGTTTCCTACAGTTTGTTTTTAATTATTTCAAAACCTTTTCAATAAACATTCCCAAAAAAGCTAAAGTTTTCATGAATTAAAAACAAAATTTAATTATTATTTTTTTCATAATGAAATCTAAGAAATTCCTTAAATTAGAACACAATGTTTAAGAAGTAGTGAAAATAGCAAATGTTTAAGAAGTAGTGAAAATAGCAGATCTACTTGTAGATCTGCTGTTTTCACTAGTTTGAGTCCTGGGCAAATGACTAATTTCTCTTTTGGGTCTTGAGCTAAAAAGTTAAGTGATGTAGAGTAGGGTTCTTCAACGTTTTCAGGCCAAGGACCCCTTAGTTGAGAGAGAGATGAAGCAGGGACCTCCACAACCTTGTCATAGATTCCCTATCGTTTAATTGTTTGACAGCACAATCATCAGTGTATTTTGGATTCATGTCAATTTGTGTTTTTGGAGCGGTGAAAGCGCTCCCAATAGACAGGTATGTCCGTGGGTATGTCCCTGGGTGGGTGGGTGGCTGGGTGGCTGGCCGTGTCCGTAGCCTGGCAATACCTTGAGTGGCCACACACAACACACTAGTTAAAGGAGGGGCGCTGTTTTGTGCAGGCCAGGCACACTCACCACTCACTCACAGGCACAGTTTACAGTTTAGGCATTTAGCAACACACAAAGGGTATAGCTGCTCAGATTCACCGCTCCACTTCGAACCGAGGTTTGATTTTAGATATTTAACCACTTGAACTGACAATACTTCTCCCCTCTACACCAAACCTCTTTGCCGCGAGGAGTTGTGAGCTTGTAGATCTGCTATTTTCGGCTAAAGTTCTCAGAATCCGGTTTTGAATCTGGCTAAAAAGGAGATTTTCTTTTTTTTTTCCTATCACACAAAGATTTGGAGGACCCCCTGTAGTAACTCTGAGGACCCACTGTTGAAGACCCCTAATGTAGAGCATTGTTTCTAAAGGAGAGGGGTAGATTACCTGTCTGTGACCCCTCTGACTCTCCTCTGTCTGACCCCCAGATTACTGCAGTATACAACTTCAGATCCTATTAGAAGTGGCTCAACAGGAGGTGCAGACATACTGAAGAGTGAAGACATGAGGACATCACGCTCACTGGATGGATGCATGGACAGATCCTTTTTTCCCCCCCTTCATGGAAGAGAATCATATCTTTTCACCACAGACAAGGAAAGATGTTGAAGCTTCATCAGCCGTTTATTACTGCAAATAACGTCTTTGAGGAATACAGCGTTTAATCGAATAAAAATAACCGATGACGTTTCAACCCTTTATTCGATAATTACATTGCATATAGCTCGTTGAATTGGTGTCCCTAAATACAAAATACTTTGCAGAGAAGATAGTACTGCTGTGAAGCCCATGTGACGGAAGACAGTGTAGTATGTAGTTGCAATTTGCTGTATTGCTCTAGTGTTGGCATGTTACAGTTCATTGGAATACCTCCTGCAATGATTAAAACAAGATTTGAGCATAGTGGTAGTTCAAAGTTTAACATAGTTGCACCAAAAGCATGCCAATATTAAAGGCACTTTTAAAGTGTGCTTTGTCAAAAACAAAGGCAAAAGTATTTTCACATGCAACACTGTAATTTCCTACAAGACAGAAAACAAACCTTGCATGAATATTAAGAGGCAACTGTAGATATGGGTGGATGGCTGCTCTATATCTTAAACATTTGACCTAAAAAGTAAAATTGGTCAACTCTCTACAGCGTAAAATCTCCAACAACAAAATGAATCCTGGTCGAAATCATTAAAGCCATATTGTATATAATTTTTTGGCTTTGGTAAAGTCTCTAACCTATGCTCTAATCCACTCTCAAGACAACGCTTTGCTAAAAAGCCTCTGCTTGGATTTAGCGCACATTTCATGTTCCCTCTATTGCTGGTATTCTAACTCCAAAGCTCTCTACATTACAAAGTTAAAAAGGACACATCAACAAACACAAACTGTAGGTCTACTCTACAATCTGTGTGTACTACATAGCTATATAAATATTCCTTGGTTTTACCTTGCCAACATTGACTCAGGTATTGACATGAAAACACTTTACATGCAAAATGTCCCTCACCGTATGTATAACAAGCACCGCAGTTGCTAGCGACAATTCATCAAAACTAACCTATGTATTAATACAAGTGATAACGTTGGATGGATATGGATTGTATTGCTGTTAGTAACACTATTCTTGTTTTTATTACTTTCCCATTAATTATTGCTGTCAGTTCTATAATAAACTACATTTTCACTTCCAGGAGGCTCAAAGGGATATCTCACTTCAAAAGAAATGTTGGGTCATTTTATCATCTACTCTGGCTTTTGTGAACACTCCAGACAGTTCCTCGATTCAGTATTTTTATTTTTTTTTTCTAAATTTTTATCCCACGATTTTTGTAACCCATTTTTTTCACCCGGTGCCAATTGCCTAAGCTGTGATCCTGGGCTCTACTCTCCCTCTGCCAACCTGGGGAGGGCCCAGAACTGAGCTCATGCTTCCTTCAATGCATGAGGAGTGAGCAGGCCGCTTCTTATCACCTGACAGGGGGAGCTTCCCCGGTTGGACGTAGCGCGTGGAAGGAACACGTTATTCCAACCAGTTCCATTCCCCTCCATCAGGCGCCCCGGCTGGCCAGGGGGAGGCTTTATAGAGACCAGGATTACTGCATGTTTTTGTGAGGGTATCTACCCTAGGAGACACGGGGAGAACATGCAAACTCCACACAGAAAGGCCCTTTTGCCAACCCCACCTAGGGTGTGGGCACTGATGACGCGGAGGAGGGAACACGCCCCCAGCACCCACAGTGTCCCCCGGCGGGAATCGAACCCAGGACCTTCTAGCTGTGAGGCGACAGCACTACTGACTGCGTCACCGTGCCCCTTCGATTCAGTATTTAGATATTAATTTGATCAGACACGCCCCCTTCCTATACAAACCCATTCTAACTTCAAAACTCCATTTTAACCATGATAGATTCATCGAAAACACACGTCCTTGGTTCTGGTTAATCTAACAATTACAAATAAATGAAAGTAATAAAAAATGAAAACATTAGTTATTAGGGCACTATGAGTCACCTGAACCAAGGACGGGTTTTCGATGAATCTCTTTTTTTCTCTATTTTTTTTTCATCAATTTGGGGCTTTTTGCCTTTGTTAATACAGTCGGTAGACAGGAAACAGAGATGGGGAGTGACATGCAGCAAAGGCTGTCAGGATCGGAACTCAAACCCGCGACGCGCAGTCAGGCATCAGAGCCTATGTGGTATGCGCCTGGACTGCTAGGCCAACGGTGCCGCTATCATGGTTAAAATGGAGTTCGTAGTTACAATGGGTTTGCTTTGTATAGGAATAGGAACCTAGGAAGGGGTGTCTGATAAATATACTGAATCAAGAAACTTAAACTGTCCGGGGTGTTAAAAGCCTGAGTAGACAATAAAATTACCAACATTTATTTTTGGAAATGATGTTTCACTGTAAAAGCCGTTTTGCATATGCTACTGGCAATTACCTCTACCTTCTATTTTGGAATTGTAGTGTCTCTCTGGAAGATTAGATAAAATATTTTTACATTTACATTTTTGAAAAGGTTTATTTACATTATAAAAGTGCAAATCAAACAGACAGACAAATTAAAGAAAATTGTGTACAAAGGGATACAAAGGATGGCAGAGTAGCTAGTGTAAAGAGAGGTTTTAAGAAAAGGGGAAAAATGGAGAATAGGTAGTGAAAAAGGCAACCGACGAACAAAAGCAGGAACATCCCACAAGTGTAAAGGAAGACTTGGAGATGAGAACTGAGCAGCTTGGAAATATTGCGATCGCAGGGTCCTTGTCAGAGGAAACGTTAAAGAAAGGAGACTTCCCAGTTCCCACTCCAAGCTACTTGAGCTGAGGGAAGAACTCTGACCAGCTGATGTTAGCCATGCCCAGGTCGTCGTCGTCCAGGCCGGTGAAGCTGATGTCCACCAGAATCTTACTGAGGCTGTCGTTCATGGTGTCCAGGACCAGGCCCTCGGCTAGCGAGTGGCTGGCCGCAGTGGTCGCCACGCCGCTTCCGGCCTGGAGCAGTTCCCTGGAGCAGCCTGGCGGACGCGTCGCTGGCGGCACGTTGGAGGGGTCAGACACCCTGGAGCAGCTGGAGGTGAGCAGCTCTCTGGGCGAGCTGAAGATGGGCAGCTCCTTGAAGGGAGTGCTGCTGCAGAAGCTCAAGTTGGAGTAGTCGTGGCGCTGCGGGGTGAGCGCCGGGCAGCTGGGGGTGCGAATGGGGCTGAAGTCCAGCAGGCTTCGGTTCTCCTTGCCCATGGGGGTCAGCCTCCACGACTCCGGGCTTCGCTTCTCCTTTGCCACAGGTGTCAGCCTCCACGACTCCGGTAAGGCGCTGGCGGCGGGCTTGCTCGGGGTGGAGGAGGCTGGGTGGAAGCTGCTCTTGATGGGGGTCTTGAAGGAGCACTCGGCTCTACAGGGACTGTCCACCAACTCGAAAAACTCAGTGTCCGGCAGAGCAGAGGCAGAGGCGTCCGAGGCCATGCCCGAGTCAAAGAACGTGCTGTCGGGAAAGAGGAGGACGGGCTCCTCGTGTGAAGGAAGAACCAGGCGCTGTTTCCGCCGGGACCTGCTGGCTTCTCTCCGTGGACGCGTTTGATAAGTGTCGGAGCTCAGCGACACAGATACCGGCTCCTCTTTAATCAGAGGCACAGATACTTGCTCCTCTTTGATCTCCTCCTTGATGGTTGGGTGCAGCATCACTGTGGGGGCATCGCTGTGTGTCACCTATTTAGCAACAACAACAAAAAAGAAGAAGAAAAACACTCCCCGTTAGTTCCAATTCATGCACCATCTCAGTCTTTTTACTCTGCAATTCAATTCATGCACCATCTCAGTCTTTTTACTCTGCAATTCAATCAGTGCATGGGTCTTTACCTTAGGAGCTATGCGCACTCTCTTGCCTCCTCTTGGTGTGTTGGGCTTCTGCTGCAGACGTGAGGAGGGAAACGGGGTAGAGGAAGAAGAGGAGGAAGGCACGTACACAGATGAGGTGACTGGTAGCTGGATAGGAACCAGGTAAGACTCGGTACGAGGGAGAAGAGGCTTCATCTTACGCTCTAAACATAAGGGGGAAAACATTTTTTAAGTTAGATGCCTGTCAGAATCTCAGACCATGCTGCAACACCAAGTCCACGCAGCCAATGCTCCTAATAGTTAGCCTGGGTAGATGGTAAATGTAGAGGACAATAATGATAATGATAAAATACCCCAACAACAACAGCACTATGAGGTCAAACTGACGACAGATTGGCAAATGCCGAGTATTTTGTGGAGATCATCACTTCTCTGAGGCCCTCAAAAATGAGTGCATTTGCTGAGACTTTCTGTTATATCAAACTCACCAGAGCCACTTGGTGCTTTCTTTGCTTCAGGATCCATTCTTTTATGCTGTGAATAAGTATTGAAAAATAAATACAGTATATATGTTTAGAGCCTGTGAAAGAACAGTGCAAGTTGGGGTTAACTAAATATTAGAGTTACTTTAAGACTATATACTCCTGCTAAAAAGTAAAAAGTGTGAAACATTTTGGGAGCATAAGCTTAGAACCTAAGGCCTGTCACAATTATTACACACAATTACTTGCAATTATTTTATTTTTAGAATGAGAATCGTTTCCATTCATCTTTCTTCTGGCAGGAAGATAATACTGTTCATAGTACATCATCATTAGTGGAAATAGCAGATCTTCAAGGCACAATGTGTCTCGTGAGCTTGTAGATGGACGATTTCTAGTATTTTTCTTTTTAAATTATAAAAGGATTAAATGTGGCCCAGTTTGTCCATAGTACAGTATTTATTTTGGTTATTGGTACCAGTCGGCATGTTATTTGTCAAATCTGCTGTGTGCAGTTTTGTTTACAAAACATGTACTGGTATGTGTTCCACTGTTCAATGGCAAAAACACAATTTAGAAAATCAGTTATTTGTATTACAATTAATGATTAACAACAGGATTGTGACAGCCCTAAGTCAGAACTGTGAAAATAAATGGAAATAGTGGGTAGCACAGCATGAACTGATATTTCAAATGCATTACGCATCAATGGCAAGAATATGGCCTCTATAGAGATGCAACCATTCACCACATTTCATCTGTCCCTGCAATAACGCTGTATAAAAGAGGGTCTTCTGAGTTCTGAGGTTCTTGTTCTGCTTCTTTTCTTTCCTTCCTCACCACAGACGATAAGAAGAAATTGTCTTACTTGATTAGCGAATAACATCAATGGTACTGGAACTGAAGTTGGGTCACAACCCGGCTGTGAGGTAGAAGAGGGAAGAAAATAATTGTCACAAAGATAGGAAAAACTAAAAAAGTACTGTTTCCTGTATATCAATCTTGATCTAAAGAAGCTTAGCTTACCAAAGGGTGTAACAATAAGGACACGACAAAGTGGGAGTATATTAATTTGTCAGAATGTGATGATATGTGCTGAATTCAGAAATACTGTCACATCTAGACAGGATCAAAAAATAACTGCTGTTGTGCCCACCTGGTACACCTGGTCCAGGGTGAGGCATCGGTTGGCTTCAGGACGGATGTGCCAGTAAGATATCTTGCCATCTGGTGATGTCTCACGAGTGAACATGTCATGCAGAGAGAGGTTGTGGCGGACTGAATTCTGTCAGTGAAAGAAACAAGGAAATTGCTAATGAGCCAACTGCATGTTTTTGTGAGGGTGGTTCAGTGGTGTGATATGGATTTTTGAAGTGGTGGCCCTCTAAATGCATGACGTCACATGCGTGCGTGCAGCTTGATAAGTCTGGGCTCACCGAGCCTAACCGAGCCTGCGGCATCTCACCCTTGGGGTGGTTCTAAAGTCATGGCCAATGAAGAGATATGGTGCCGATTACAAACTGATTCTTTCCCAGAAATTAACTACCTTCCAGCCAGGCTTGGCCACATCTCGGAAGTAAGGGAAGCGGTCCTCAATCCAGGTGTAGATCTCTTTCAGTGTCATTCTCCTGTCTGCCCTGCTGTTGATGGCGAACTGGATCATGGTCATGAAGGAGTATGGTGGCCTCTCTGCCTCAAGGTTTCTAAGGACAGGGGCATCCGCATCCACCGGTGTACTCTGTGAATGTGAAAGAAAAAAGTGTAAATGGATTATTATGTTCAGGGGGGGGGGGAAGTGGGACTGAGTTACTAGGGCCCAAGGTGGAGGGGCCTTAATTATTTTATACTTTAGCTATTGAAAAATAGTAGATATACAAGCTCACAGCACTGTGCCGCGCAGTGAGCTCGTAAATCTGCTATTTTTCAATAGTTAAATCACAAAATAATGCGTAATAATGCTTTCCCAGTCTAAATGGGTTAATCCCCCTCCCCTATGAAGAACATTCATGGGGGACCACAGTGAATCCTTGTACCCACTACCCAGGGCCCGAATTTGGTGCGACACCCCTGATTATGTTGCAAACTTATACGGATGTATACACAAATACTGTATAACACTGATGTGTGGCTCTGACACTACAATTCACTGAATGCAGTGAAGTATTTGGACAATAAGCATAAAGAAAAAGTCTGCACACTGCCATTCACTACCACTCTGCATTGCAAATTCACATTTTGCTCATGTCTGAATCTTTATCAGGAAAGATTGATCCTTGCTTGTGTAGCACCCCACAGTTAGTATCAGCCATGAACCAGCGACAACAGCCCTGCTAATCAGGCTCAGCCCTATTAGCACGACTGGTTGTGCGTTGGACTGGCGAGTGGGAGTCCCGGGTTCAATCCCCGCTTCCGCGTATCACTACACTTGCAATAAACAGTGGGAGTAAATAGCAGTGTGCAGAATTGATTGTTTTCTTTATGCTGATTTTTCATTTTTCCTGCACCTGGTTACTAACGTGGATATACTGTAGTGTACATGAATGAATGTCTCATGGGTGAATGATTTGGACAATGACACTACTATGTAGTTCAGTGTACGTGTAGTTTGGGTGGAACACAAACACACACCAATGTATAAACATGTATAATACATTTTGTTGGTACAGTATGTGATGGCTGTAGTACTGTTGTGTTGTGTTGTGTGCGACTATGGGTCATTGTTTCCAGGTCTTAACTTTCCTTTGTCTGTTCCTCAGGTATCGAGTCAGGTAATGCTAGTCATAAATCTACATCTCACTGATATTCTGTTGCCGTTTCAAGATTATACAGTATTCATTTAGCATTTTAGTTGCATCTCTTCTGAATTGCTCTTCAATGTCCTAACGCTGGTAAGAGAAGAAGGCTTGGGACTCATCTGTAGACAATCTCAAAATGATTACTTCATTCAGAATAGTTTGGATGACGTACCAAAAGCAGCATCACAAGTTTAATTTTGTGGAGAGAGGGCGAGATCATTTAGCGACCTACAACCGGGTCGCGACGTGGTCGGTAGTTTTCAGCGACCGGGTCGCAAAATCGAGCGACCGGGTCGCTAAATGGAGCGACCGGGTCGCTAAATCACCGACCGCGGCACTAAAGCGAGCGACCGGGTCGCTAAATGGAGCGACCGGGTCGCTAAATCACCGACCGCGGCACTAAAGCGAGCGACCGGGTCGCTAAATCGACCGACTGGGACGCTAATTCCATCGACCGGGACGCTAATTCCACCGACTGGGACGCTAATCCAGCGACCGGGTAGGTAAATCCACCGACCGGTGGTCGCTTCCACCGACCTACTAACCCTAACCCTAAACCTAACCTCAGTAACCTTACCTCAGTTAGGCTAACCTGCCACGCAACCTCCCGACCGTTACCTCAGTTAGGCTAACCTGCCACGCAACCTCCCGACCGGGTCGCTAAATCACCGACCGCGTCGCTAAATCACCGGCCGCGTCGCTAAAGCGAGCGACCGGGTCGCTAAATCGACCGACTGGGGCGCAAAATCTTCCGACCGGGTCGCTAAATCTACCGACCTAAAACTGCAGGCAGGTCGGTAGATTTAGCGACCGGGTCGGTCGATTTAGCGGCGCGGTCGGTGATTTAGCGACCCGGTCGCTCGATTTAGCGACCCGGTCGCTGAAAACTACCGACCACGTCGCGACCCGGTTGTAGGTCGCTAAATGATCTCGCTCCTACTGATTTTGTGGCAAGTTGGCAACTATATGTCACTTCTAATCTAAAGTAGTATGTAACAAGAGTATGGGATAGGGCTGTCACGATTATGCCATTTTACATGACGAGTAATTGTCACTCAAATAATTGCGATTAACGATTTAATTGTGTTTTTGTCGTTGACAATTACATTTCTGTTTGGCTTTTAGGCTTTGAAGTTGCACATGGTAGATGTGACACATAACCTAAACATAAAATGAAATTACTGACATATTTGACAACTTTATACTTAGTAACATTGATAGTGGAAATAGCCGATCTACAAGCTCACAACGGGTGGCGATCATGCGACACGTTGTGAGCTTGTATATCTGCTATTACCACTATTATATTTTTTTTGTTGGCAAATCTATGAACATTTTTCAACAAAAACGATTATGACGATTTATGTGAAATAATTGCGATTAGACGATTATGTAATAATTGTGACAGGCCTAGCTGTTATTAATCACACAAGGTCATGGGTGCTATTCTACTGAGCCAAGCTGGATAAGCGGGTGATTTGGGAACATTCTGGGATGCTGAGGGAGGTGACAAATAGAAACAGCTGACCTGGGAAGTCTGTAGGCAGGGACTGTGGTTGTTCTCCTTGTTGGCAAGTTCAGAATCAGAACTATGACCATCCATGTTCACTGTCCCGAGCCAATGCATGTTGGTAAGGCTGTCATCTAGAGGTCTGCAATCAAGCTCTTTATTCACTAGAAAAAGAGAAGTAGAATAAATAAAAGAAAGAATGGAAGTCTAAAAAATATGTGAATACCTACAGTGGTTTTTTTTTGTTTGTTTTTTAAACAATCAATAAAATAACAATTACTCTAAGGCCCCAATTACAATGGCAGCCAAATCCAGCCTGAATCAGATCTGTGCCACATTCAGATTGGAATTCGATTGGTTTAAATGGTCACATTATTTTATACTTTAGCTCAGTGTTTCTCAACCACTGTGCCTGGGGACCTTTGGTGTGCCCCTGAGAAGGGTCAAATGTGCCCCTTGAAACTGCTTGAAAGCTTGTATTGTATTCATCATTTTAAAAATGATTTAAACTAGTGAAAACAGCCGATCTACAAGCACACGCTTGTAGATCGGCTGTTTTTGCTACTATTGTGCGCCAGCCTTGTATGACGAAGCAGGGCTTCTTACTTGGCGAAGAAACGTACAAATTTGAAACTTGCGGATACAAGGTTTCTTCCCGACAGTGACAATATTTACACCCCAGTATTATGTTGGTGTGCCCATGGATTCTTGGGTCATGAAAAGTGTGCCCATGCAGATAAAAGGTTTAGAAAAGTCGTGAAAATGTCTTCAAATCTTTGAATATATCTATTTGTTCACATGGAACAAATCAGACTCCAATCTGGATGTGACACAGATCTGATTCAGGTTGGATTTGACTGCCAGTGCTAATGGGGCCTAATAGAATTTGCCAAAAAAAAAAAAAATCATTTCCATACACAGTTTGTTTCCAGTTCCACTGATAGGTTGAATGTCCTGTGGTGTGTGCATAGGCGCCGTTTTGGCAGGCTGGCCCACACATTGTTTTTCGTCAAAGTCTCCTTCTTTAAAGCTCTGCTGGCTAAAAGATCCATTCCCCAGAGTACCACCGCCGCCACTCAACAGGATGAACTTATTGGGTCCACCACGTGGGCCACATTCTTTCCCCCTGGCAGTGAGGGCCCCGATGACACTCTGCAGGTCTGCTGTTTGAGGGATGACGACCACTTGCACATCAGGCATGGTGGGGTGGTCCGTGATGCTGATGCCATCTGGGATGAAGTGGCGCGTTGTCGGTCCCTCAGCTTCACCACGTAAAGAAGCGGACGACGGCTGGTCATCCTGCTGGTCATCCTGCTGGAAAGGCAGTTTCCTCCTTTTAAGGATCAGGGGCCTCCTTGGGCTGCGTCTCATTCTGCTCCAATCACAGAAACTGCCCTCTTTGTGATCACTGGTTATCTGCACAAAACAACACAAATTGCCGTATTTAAGAATTATTGAATGCTTTAACCAGTGAAAAATAGCAGATATACAAGCACCGAGTGCCGCGCTGCGAGCTTGTAGATCTGCTATTTTTGAAAAAGTCGCGAAAATGTGTGCAAATCTTTAAATATGTATTTACAAAGCGAACGTTTGTATCTCAAATTTTGCTTCTGTGGGTGGTCCCTGGAACTAAATATTATGAGATGCGGGTCCGTGGCCAAAAAAAATATCATTTTGGGGTTCCTTCACATGAAAAGGTTTGAGAACCACTGACATAGAAGTCTCTCAAGAACAGACTAACTGAGCTCCAGTTAATTGCTTTACAACAAAGCAGTTACAGGTGAAATTGCAATTGTTACAACTTACATACACGAGTACACGACTTGACAGGTATAGTTAAGCTGGGCTAATAGGACGAATGAGTTAGCAAATATTTCTAACCAGTGGTGTAAAGTAACTAAGCACATTTACTTAACTACAGAACAATTTGTACTTTACTTGAGTATTTCACATTTCCAATACTTACTTACTACACAACACCTCGGATCTAAACATTGTACTTTTACTCCACTACATTTATTTCAAAACGTTAATTACTAGTTACTAACTCAGCTAACACGTTAGCCCACCCTGTCTAACAGCAGCCAGAAAGATCGCTTCTTTACAATTAGTTTTAGACATAACTAACTCGCCATTATTAACGTTACGACTCAGACGATCTGGATGCATCTGAAGTTGGTTATTGAAACGATGGTGTTTCTACAATCTTCTAGATTAGCACACTCCCATGTTGTTCACATAAAATCATGTCCCTCGATCGGCATTAGATGATTAGATTAGCATGTAGCTAACCAATGGCTCTGGTCATGGTAGGCCAGCCCAAGCTGCTCAGCCTCTCGTCTGTAGTCAAAATAAAAAAGACACTTTCGCTACTCACCAAAACAAAGACCGTTCTAAGATTTGGTGGGAACACTCGGAGCCCCCCACCTCACGTCTAAAATACACTTTTTAGCCAGAAAAGAACATATTTCACTTGAAGTTTTAGCTACTCCACAGCGCCCTCTACAGATCTTGTCAATAGAAAATTCCATTGACCAGATTTTGCCTCCCAGTGGAATATTTTCTGTTTTGGCTAAACATTTTATTTTAGACGTGAGGTGGGGGGCTCAGAGTGTTCCCACTAAGGGAAGTAGGCTTTCAACTCCCTAAATTCGTCTTTGTCTTGGTGAGTAGCGAAACCGTATTTTCAATATTTACTACAGACGACAAGGTGCGCAGCCTCTCCTGCGGCGCAATGGCGCATCGGTGCTAGCTCTGGCTGTGTGGAAGCTAAGCTAGCTAAAAGAACAAAACAATAGACAAACAAACCTTCACAAGAAATCCATGGTTCGAGCGGTTCCGAATTCCGATCGGCTCTTATTGTACCCACTCTCACACCAACCGCTGCGTTTACATGCGATCACAAATGCTGCTCATATTTACTGCTGCTCACATGTATTGTGATCGTCATAATGCACTGTTATATCATCTTTTACTTGATCGACTCGACTGAGGAAAAAGGTTTTTGAATTTTGGCGCTGTGGGCGTCACTGTGACCACGTGATAGGAAGATCATCCAGTGGCAGCTGGACAAAGATGTCAGCGTCAGAACCACCGAACCAATCAGAGTCTACAGTAGTTGAAAACCAGGAAGCGAATGCAACAGCAACAAATGCAGAGAACACACAAAATACACAGATCGACAACAATGTATGTAGCAGTGGTTTGTTTATATTATAAATCTGGTTGGGGTAGACAGACACATCACGGTGAGTACACTATTGCACGAAATAAATGTTTTTATTTGCATGAGGAAATTAGTATTTGAAAGAAATAGACTTTGTAGTAACCATGCGAAACATGGCGGTCGTCACGAACGTTATGGTTCGACCTCAACCTGAACCTGGTGCGGTGCAGTAGCCAATTTGCCACGTACGTCTACACAACAGTTCAGATTTAAAAAATAAAGTGTTCACTGAAGGCTCAGGGATGTCACAATATGGTACGCTCAAGCAGAATTACCCGTATCTTCCGTATTTTAATAAGAAGCATTTTAATCCAATCGTCATTTTCTCGGATTTTTCTCAATATACTTTCAACTACACGACCCTATTGGTTGGGAGGTGTACTGCACTCTGATACATAAAAAAATCTATTTTACTTTAGAAAATGAGGACCGATTATCGGATTAAAATGCGTCTTATTAAACAATACGGAAGATACGGGTAATTCTGCTTAAGCGTACCATATTGTGACATCTGTGAGCCTTCAGTAAGCACTTTATTTTTTAAACTGAACGTTTGTGTAGACGTACGTGGCAAATTGGCTAAACTGCTCAACACCAGGTTGAGGTGGACCCATAACTGTCAGATCAGGGCTGACTGCTAACTGGTAACTGACTGCAATGCCCGGCCGCCCGTAGGCCACTGCTTTTACTAATATTATGGACAATGTTGGCAGAGATTATTGTCAGTGGCATGTAACCTGTAAAGTATGTTTCTTATCTTACTTTCCCAGGTCGGCAGTCATGATTTCTGATGCCCCGTAAAGCCCGCAAGACACAGAAGCCTGCTCTGCTGTTCGTGGAGCCACCACGGGGTGGCGCCAGAAACCTAAATGAGCCTGAAGTGCGAGCTGCTCTCTATCCCAAGTCATTTATCACAGAGGGGCAATCGCATGGCAGTTCAACTCTTACCTCGTGGGTAAGAGTAAGACCTTTACCATTCATCATTTAAGCTAGCAAAAATATTGATCAGCTCAACACTCACCACCTAAACTCACGTCACACCAGTCTGTTTACAACAGGCTGTTTGATTAAGCGAAAACCACAAGCAGAAGAAGCGGCGTCGCTTTGATTTGGTTCCTCCCATTTGTTTCCCCAATCCATATTAAAATGCTATCCTAGTGTAGTCTTGCCAGTCGCTACGAGTTGGACTAAAAGATGCATTTACCAAACACATTTTTCAAAAGCAAAACTACTCCGCATCAAGGGGTTTATTATTAGGTTGGCCCTAAAAGTATGTCCTTGAGCACAGGGGAATTATTTTGGGTTAAAACTGAATCCGGTTTGATCTTTCCGGCCAAATTGTAGTCCTTGAGTACTACAACATGACGTAGAGTGTCCGCTCCCGACCGGATAAAACCCAGAAATGTGAAGGGATCCCAGACTACTCACCACCTAAT
Source organism: Nannobrachium achirus (assembly GCF_963921795.1). NCBI lineage: Eukaryota > Metazoa > Chordata > Actinopteri > Myctophiformes > Myctophidae > Nannobrachium > Nannobrachium achirus. The sequence goes on from NC_137830.1 coordinate 40,448,198, forward strand.
GCAGTGTTTTTCAAAACTTTTCATACCAAGGTCCATTATTTATTCGGTATTTGAGTCACAGACCACCATTTATACCTAGTCTTGTTATGATACAGCACATACCAGCTCATTTAATTGACTGTGTTGTTTCTCCTTAAAGGTGAGCCCACAGTTTGACACAGTCCATTTAGCCGCCCCCCCAGCGAGACGAGGCCGGAGGCAGTGCCATTCCGTCACAGGCGTCACCGATAGATCTACTCAGCTGACCAGGAGGAAAAAGAGCGTCTGCAAGTACCCCTCCTTATCGTATAAGAGGACAGAAGACCAGTCTCATCATCAGCCAGACCGTGCCCGTGAGAAGAAAGCTACGGTATCTCCTGTTGCGTCAATCCCGGAACATCAGCAACAGGGATCTCGTCAAGGCAGCAGGACAGCCTCTTGTCACAGTGCACAACACACAGAAACCCCAAAGAGAAGTTGCTCCACACTTAGGAAGAGGAACGCGGAGGTCCCGGGGTTATGTGACGGCGCTTCATGCTCTAGCAGGCGTGCGGAGCAGCGTGGCGCTCCATCCGTCCATTCAACAGGGAAACGCCAAATCCCAGCATTCAGTGCTTCACCACCCCCTGCCGCAGACTCTCGCACACCCGACGTGAGTGGTATCTTATCACCACCGGATGTGGACACTCCAGAGGTATTGCACGAAGAGCGCAGTAGTAGCCCCTCCTCAGCATTTTTACACATACTATTTTCCTCATCAGAGCTCTCCCCATCGACATATAATCAGCCACGTGACATTCTGGTGGCAGACACCCCAGAGAGGGACTATGGGCTGAAGGTGACATGGAGAAGGAGGAGAGAGATAATGATGACATTAAAGCAGAGGGGCAGTCTCTCTGATGTGGACGTACTGATTGACTGTTGATGTGCAGTAATGAAGAACCAGTAAGAAAAAAATGGGACCAGACAGCAGTTGTACAACCTCATCATTCATTACACCAACAGTGTCTGTATCACAATACATTGTTGTACATGTTGTGCTTTGCTCTGAAGAGCTAACCCGACTGCTAGGACAACCAGTTCAGTACAGTCAACTAAATCTATTTGTCATGATGATGATGGTTGTCAGGGCTTTATTTTCTACCTTCAACTATGGCTAGAATGACCAGACATCCCGGCTTGGCCGGGATTGTCCCGTTTTCAAGCTTAGTGCCCCGAGTCCTGAACAAATACTTGTATCATTCTCTAAAACACTATTATCAGTAACATGTCCTGGTTTTCAAAAATCACTACGAAATTGTCCATTTTTTTGCCAGAATTACATTAATAATAGTATTTTCAGTGGTTGCATATACGCACGCGTATATCATGTAAACATGCTCACCCAGTCAGAGAAAAAATTAATTGTGTATCTGAATTCAACGCTGAGGCTGATCTTTGACCAGATTGTATTCTGTTTTGGGGACAGTCAGCAACATTCCAGGGGGAAAAAAAGCTGTCTAGATGTACCGATATCACAGTCACAAAACTATAAAATGCAATAGAGTTTGGTTTATGTTCATAATTGGAGACCCCGGCCCTAAATAAAGTCTTGGTTTACAAATTATGTCATTCTAATGCAACTGTAAATGCATGTCTATTGTGTCCAATGCTCTGTGGAAAATAACAAAATTATAGATTTTTTTATTCTCAAGTATTGCACAAAAGACATAAAATTAAAAAAAGAAAATGTGTTGTGAAATGACCCTTGCTGACAGTTTGTTATTACTTTGGATTAGCATATTTCCATGTAAAGTTTAGAGTCAGGCCATCTGCAATAAACACTTCTGTTTAAACAAGCATTTGCCAGAATGTCCTTGATTTTATCTGCTTTGTGTGTAACACACGTCTGCTGTTTTTGTTCCTGTGTTCCCGTTAATTTTAATTATTTGGACTGCTGTGTTTTCATCCCTTTATTGCAGTGGTTCTGAAAGTGGATTCCAGGGACCCTGTGGGTTCCTTTATGGCCCATAATTTAATTATGGGGGTCCATTGAACCATACAAGTCAAGTCTGTAACTCTAACAGCATACAAATGGAACCAAATGGACCCGTTCCTAACGTATGCTGTCAGAGTTAAGGGAAAACCTTTAAATTTGAATGTTTGAGAAACACTGCTTTTATTGTAGTCTGTATGCATTGAGTTATCTCTTTCTGTGATAAGTGCGCCGTGTCCCCGGCCAGCCAATCACAAGTCTCCTAAAAATGTACGAACGACCAATAGCCGCGCGTGTTGCAAGCGTGTTCGGTAACTAAGGAGCGTAGCTTGGTGTCTCCACTCTCCACGGCGGTAGACTGCAGAGGGATCCTCCATAGCAACCGTGGATAAAACATGAGTTACTACAGCATAAGGTGAGCAAAAAACGCACGGATCGCGATCAGAACGTAATAGGAATTATTCTTAAGCAAGTAGCAAATAGTCTTGAGTGAGGAGATGACACGCGTGGGTGTTTTATAGAGAAATACACGACTTCTTTCCACCCCTCCAACCTAAATAACTGTTGCATGTAGTGTAGCCTAGTGTAGATGTCGGGATGGGCTAGCTAACGTTAGCTTCTTTTTTAACTAACGTTACGCTACCTGGATGCTTTAAACCTCGCATCGACGAACAGCACCCGAGGGCGATTTAAAGCGAACGTTCTAATCTAAAGGCGACTCGTCTTGCTCGTTTATCATGATCAAAACGAGCGTATATGTAGCAACCATCACTAGTAGACCTATCTATGTTAACATGGTGGTGGGGAAAAGTACTCAGTTTCTTTACTTACGTAAAAGTATCCATACTGCAATGTAGAAATATTTATTAGAAGTTTGCATAGGAAGTGAAGTGGTACAGTTTAAAACTTCTCTTTAACTCATATAACATTGAATGACACACAGAACACAGTACTGTGCAGTAGTATATCAGAAAAAAACCAAACAAAAAAAACAGTTGTAAACAACAACAACAAAAAACAACAACAATGCAAAATAAAAGGGTCAGGCGGTTAAGTTATAGCCAAGGCTTTTTATTGTTACCAGTTTCGATTGGCAGCCGTGTACAAGTAATAGTAGTTCCGAAATGTAGATTACTTGAGTAAAAGTACAAAGGTATTGGCATCAAAATGTACTTGGAAGTACCAAAAGTAAAAGTGCTCATTTACGCAGAATGTCCCATTTCACAAGTTTTCGAATGAAATATTGTAGGCCTATAAAATGTACAAAACTCTTTTGAAAATAGCAGATCTCACAACATTGTGGGCTTGTAGATTGGCTATTTTCAAATTCAAATGGCCAAAAATGTATATAGGGCTGAAGTGGTTAATTTATGTTTTGTAATAATCAAAAGTAACTAGTAACAAAAGTTGTCTAATAATTGTAGTGCAATGAAAGTACAATTTGCCTGTAGTAGAAGACGTATTGGAAATACTCCAGTAAATGTACTTAGTTACATCTCCGTCTGTTTGGTTTCTTGTGGCACATGAGCCAGGCAATTTTGTGTTTTGCTCCAGATGTTTTGTGTGTGTGTGTGTGTGTGTGTGTGTGTGTGTGTGTGTGTGTGTGTGTGTGTGTGTGTGTGTGTGTGTGTGTGTGTGTGTGTGTGTGTGTGTGTGTGTGTGTGTGTGTTGGGGGGGTGGGGGTCTAGTTTGACATTTTTATAGTTTTTTTCTTTCTTTCTTATGTCTATTTAAGCCAGTTCTACCACACATTCCTGGTCAGATATAATACAATAATGACACCACCAAACCCCCATAAATATGATATGGTGGATTTTGACTGAATTCTGTGGAATGTGGAAAATACATGGGAAACGCCTCTATGTGAATAACTTGAATGCACTTTTCACATGTACGCAGATGTCACATCAGGACTCCCAGGAGTTAAGGCATAAACTTTGCAGTTTTTATTAGGACAGAGTGAAGCAAAGGAAAACAAAGCCTAAAATGTTTGCATGATGTCATGTTGGAGCATGTCTCTGTATTACATTTCCACCCCCTAATATTTATTAGGGGCGTTTAACTCAGTGAAATGTACATTTTCTTCATTAGTGCATTCTTTTGTTTTGAGACATAAATGGTAAATGGTGCATTTGTATTAAGCGCCTTTATCCAAGGCGCTTTACATAGATTGTGCATTACATTCACCCACACATTCATACACCGATGGTGGAGGAAACAATGCAAGGCACCAACCTGCTCACCGGGAGCAACTAGGGGTTCAGAGTCTTGCGGACTCTTTGGCATGTGGACAGGAGGAGCCGGGAGACATAAAGGGCTCACGATGCTGACATTGATTCGTCCATATGTATGGCATTTGTACTTTATTAACTCAATGGAGACTTGACTAAGTGAGAGAGCACGGATTTAGAATATCCAAAAGGAGACAGACTCAAGTTCAACTTGTCGACTGTTCACGAAATTCACTGTAAATCCGCTACTTGTGTTGCAGCTGTCTGTTTGAAGTCATCTCTTGCTCATGACAGCAGGTGCTGAGCCCAGGGCTCTAGTGAGTGAGAGACTGAAAGCTATTCAGAGTCACAGGCCTGCTTTCATCATGCAAGGAGATAAAAATCTGAAATGGCTCCCACCCTATCCTGTTCCACTCTGATTATTTGATTTGTTTGTCAGTTGTCAGCTTGCAGTCTCTGCCTGTCAGGCACTAAATATAGTTTTATTATAGTTCTTAACTCATCTGGTGCCGATCCCGAACTAGTTCGGCTTTATTTCAATCCAATACAATCTTTTTTTTATTAATTCACTTACCCCGAGCTGCTTGTAGAGTCGTGGGTGGTCCTGGCTCGCTAGCCGCTAGCCAGTTAGCCATTCTACTCTGTCCGACGATATATTCCATTAAAAATGGTTTAAAATACATTTTTGAGCTCCCCAATGTTCACCCGATGTTCGGCGCCGCTTCCGATGAGTACACGAGTGTGCCGATCCCGAAGTAGTTCGGCTTTATTTAATTAAATGAATAAAATGATAAGAGGCCTTCTGAAGCCTGGCTTGATTTTTGTAGCTACTAGCCGAAAGCTAACAACGTCCCGGCCGGCCGTAATTTGCGAACGCAATCGCCAATCTCCGCCTAATCCAATGAAAGACCGCATCTTTAAAGGCTTATATCTCTTTTTTGTGTTTTAGGAAAGCGGCGCGAGGTTTATTTACGGCGAAATCGCCCAAAAATGATCTTTTAGATGACAAAATGGGAATAGCCATTCTGTTAGCATCTTCATCCGGGACATTTCCATGCCGTGCATCAACGTGAGCACGTCAGGTCCTGGAAGCTGAAGTCCTGGAAGCTAAAGCGCTCGCCTATGAGAGATGCGCTGGCATTCTTTGGCCCCTAGAGGGCGCTGGCGCTCAAAGAGTTAAGACTCCCCCCCCCCCCCCCCCCCCCCCCTTCAAACTCCCCCCCCCCTTCAAACTCCCCCCCCCCCCTACAGTACAGGTAAAGGGATATTTCACTTTCAATAAAACTTTTGGTCATTTTATCGTCTAATCAGGCTTTTGTGACTTTTGTGTGATTTCAAGTTCCTTGATTCAGTATTTAGATATTTAATATTCATTTTATCAGACACGCCCCCTTCCTATACAAAAGTATTTTTTTCTGGTGACTCCTGATGCCCTTCTAATACGCAAGCGATAACTTTTTTTCATTTATTTCTGATCATTCTTTTATTGTTTTTAATTATTTACATTTTCCCTAAAAAATATTAAAAATAAATGAAAAAGGTTATGGAAAAGAAACGGCCATCTCACATTATTAGGAGGGTAGTATGAGTCACCAGAAAAAAGAACGGGAGTTTTTGATGAATTTGCCATGGTTAAAATGGAGTTTGAAGTTACAATGGGTTTGTATAGAAAGGGATCTGATAAAATGAATATTAAATAAATAAATACTGAATCAAGCCACTTTAAAATCTGTCCAGGGGGATCACAAAAGCCTAATTAGACGATAAAATGACCAAAAGTCTTTTTGAAAGTGAACATCATGAATGTACATCCATGATGTGACAGGCCTGTGCCATGATGCACCCACTTGTGGACCCATTAAGTCTATATCAATGGATTCTGTTTTTTTCTGTCAAAATGTCTCGCTGGATAATTTAAATAAGACAAGACAACAACACGTGCAGAAAGCAAGTCTCTCCGCTGGCTCTGTCCCTCTATGTCATTTTAATCAGGACTTGTGGAGTCCTGAAGAGCTACTATGTATTCTGGAGCTGGTTATCTGAGCCCTGTTGCAGATCGCAGATGAGTCACTTGACAGAGAATGGTTGGGAGCTTCTCACGACTGAGTGTGCTTGGAGGGCTGACACACAGGCAATGAGTGACCTTTATTGTAACAGCGTCAGAGGCATGTTCCACAGATGAGTTCTTACACAAGAGATGAAATGTTGTTGAAGCTGGTACACCAGGGGTCTTCAATGGTCTCAGGCCAAGGACCCCTTAGTTGAGAGAGATGAAGCAGGGACCCCCCACAACCTTTTCATAGATTCCATATAGTTTCATTGTTTGACAGCGCAATCAGTGTATTTTGGATTCATTTCAATTTGTGATTTCAGATATTTAACCACTTGAACTGTCAATACTTAATAAACTTGACCTTTCACTGTACTTAGTCTGCTCTTTTCCCCCTCCAAAGCTCTTTGCCAAAAATAGTCGATCTACAAGCTCGCGCTGCGAGGCGTTGTGAGCTTGTAGATCTGCTATTTTTGGCTAAAGTTCTCAGAATATGGACGCTAGGGTTCAAGTGGTTCTGTGGTTAATATGAAAAAGGGGGAAAAAAATAGTTTCTATCACACAACGATTTGGAGGACCCCTTGTAGTAACTCTGAGGACCCCCTAGGCGTCCCGGACCCCCTGTTGAAGACCCTGGTGGTACACGGATGAATTCCCTAGTCCTGCATAACGGCTTTGCCAGGATCAGGGTTTGATTCCAACTAAAAATGCTCTCTTACATTACACTACAGCACGTAGCCTACATAATATGTACAGTATGTGTTTGGATAAAACCATTGTCTCAATGACCATGCCCTCTGCTACTTTATGTGGTCACTCACGATTGCCTACACATCCCTAGATATTATGTTGGTCTCTGCCAGGACGAAGGGGTGGCCTTGGCCTTGACCAGGGATACTCAACTAGCTGAACCTGTGGGCCACATTACAAAAATGGCCAGGGGCCTGTTGATGATGACAACATTAATGGTACTTGATAACGTCTGTCTGTCATTGGCGTCTTTATATTTTCGATCTTAAAGTGATCCCTGGCTAATACGACAAATATGCCTTAATACATTATAATTGTCCTCTATAACTACAATGTAAAATTAAAAACACCTTAATTATTTTATTTCTTCTAGAAATAGCTAATCTTTCACTCAATAGGGGAAATGCCTGTCGCAAGTTGATGATGTCATAAATGTAATTTGTGATCTATCCCTATGGAATTTATGGCATGCATGTGCAAATAAAAACAAACGTAATACTTCCTATGGTTAATATGAGCATCAAATCAATATTTCAAATGTGTATGTGTTTTATTTTTTTGCACATGCATGCCATAAAAATGACACATGACATTTATGACATCAACTTGCAACAGGCATTTCTCCTATTGAGTGAAAGATTAGCTATTTCTAGAAGAAATAAAATATTTAAGGTGTTTTTAATTTTACATTGTAGTTATAGAGGACAATTATAATGTATTAAGGCATATTTGTCGTATTAGCCAGGGATCCTTTTAACAACTGACACTGTTTTCTGGCAAATGAAACATAGTGGTATTGAATTTGCATGAGGTGGTAAAATGAAAGCATCCGTCCGTTTTGGGTTAAAGTGCCGGTTCTCGGCATCAACTTTTCGGTGCTTGCTGCTGAGCCTCATCTTCGCTGCTGCTCTGAATGAGTGCACACATGTTTCCCTCCCTGGATGATTATGCATGTAATAGTAAGGTGATTAGGCTAAAGATAACTAAGATGATAACTTCATTCTGTTTTAAACATATACAAATATATATATATATAATCTTTTTATTTTATTTTTTATTGATTGATGGGCCAGTCAAAATTGTGCCATAGGAAGTGGCCCACATGCTTGTGTGTGTGTGTGTGTGTGTGTGTGTGTGTGTGTGTGTGTGTGTGTGTGTGTGTGTGTGTGTGTGTGTGTGTGTGTGTGTGTGTGTGTGTGTGTGTGTGTGTGTGTGTGTGTGTGTGTGTGTGTGTGTGTGTGTGTGTGTGTGTGTGTGTGTGTGTGTGTGTCGACGTGAAACTGTGCATACACCCTCCCTGGATGCTGTGTGTGTGTGTGTGGCAGCTCGACGTGAAACTGTGCATACACCCTCCCTGAATGCCAGAGCAGAACCTCTGGCCCGTATGTTTCAGATGTATTTTCTTTTTCTTCACATCTGCCTCTTATAGTGCCACCAGGAGGCTGCATTTGGCAAAACACATTTTTGTGTTATTACTCCGACAGATTTTGTCCAAACATCACACAAATCGGTACACAGGATCTCTATAGTCATGATGTGATCAAGACGGATATGTCAGATTCTTCATATTCCATCCTGATTGGAGGAGTGGTTTGCTTTGAACCGAATGCCTCAAATCATGAGCTGATTGCCGTAGGAGGCAGAGGAAAGAATGCCATTATCTGTAGTCATGTGATCAAGACGGATCTGTCTGATTTCTTATAGTCCATCCTGATTGGCTACCCCCACAAATCAACACATTGTGTCTGTGCAATAACTTCATCAACATGAATCCCAGGATGGAAATGTAAATGTTTTCTTTTGTTTTGCAGTTGGATATTGCCCAGTCTGCTTCTATTACACACCTGTCACTCTGCCCTGAAAGGGAGTGAAGGTCCCAAGGTTTCTTCTTGGTCTTTCCCAATCAGGGGCTTTTTCTCCTCGCTCAATTGAGGAATTATGACAGGGAGTGTCATTAGTTTCCTCTCTTTCGCCTTTGAGGCAGTAACGGTTTATTATGACTACTAACAAATACGTTTGAGTGGAGTTGAGTTATGGCTTTATAAATAATATGCTTAATACATACACTTTGCGTCAGTGAAATGGAAGTATGGTACATAAATAATAATAGAAAACAGCATAATGCTATAGTAATAAATGACCTGGTCCTTTCTTACCGCAAGTTTTGGCAAAGCAACAGTTCCATTGTTTGCAAAGTTTGGTTATGGTTTATGGGAATTATCAACAGGGTTTTGGAACAGTAGGCCAGCGGTCCAGGCCACTAAACTCCTCTTTATATTCAACATCTTAAACCCTGGTGTCCTGTCCTTATTATGTGTGTCACGGGGCGACCCATGCCCTATAGACATTAATTTATTTATATTTTCATATTTTGAGCATGGACTGCATTTCATGCATGGACTCTTTAATGCAACATAAAATAAAATATTAACATAATTAAATAAATAAATGACGGTCTCCCCATTCATTAGAAGGACAATATCAGGCACAGCAGGGATGTGTGTTTTAGAGTTAGAGTTTAAAGTTGAATGTGTGTATTAATTAAGTATGTACATGTTGAATAAACTTAAAAACTGTCTGGGATCCAGTGGTGCACACAAAAGAGTAGATGTAAAAATTTGCCCAGAAGCGTTTAATGTAAAATTCCCCTTGGGAGCATCCACAGTGTTTCAAGTATCTTTTAATCAAATAGAAAATGTCTTTGAGCAATCAGACTGTTTAGCTGAAAATGGCTGTTTGCTGGAGGAAACTAGAATTTAGCAACACAATTGCTTGTTCAGCATCTTTCCTCCATCATAATTTCCAGTATTCCAAGAATGTCTTGAGTGTGCCAAATCAACTGTGAACAACTCTTCAACCAAACGAGAGGACTAGTTCGGCAGCCTCTGCGGCAAAGAAGGATGGCTGAAGTGTAATTCTCTGTGGCAGCCCACCACATTCCAAACACATATGGCCTAGTTGGCTTGAGTATTGCGCTCTGTTGGTCATGTACTAAAGAGACTAAGAAAACATCTCTGGAATTCGTAACGAGCTGCAGCTTCCTTGTCCTGTTATAAGAATACAGCATTGCTATGAATGTATTGAGGCTATCGTTTCTGCTCCACTTGTTCATGATGAGGTTGTGTTTAGATCCGTACCGCCGGTCCCCCGCTGTTTGCTTTGATCAACGTCACGACTGCTACTACAAGTGACAGGCTCTCTCTCAGTTGCTAATCATTTAGGGTACACTTAGGGCTATTATTTGACTGTAAACAAGTGAGACTTGCATTGCTAGAAAGAAGTGAGGGAGGAGCGTCTGGGGACGTGATATTATGAACACTTTGTAGCCTATTTCCATCATTTGTTTTTGACTGTTTAATTACTCCCTTTGGTGAATGATTCAGCTGCATTCACCTGACTCTCTCTCGCACACGCATGCACACGCACACACACACACACACACACACACACACACACACACACACACACACACACACACACACACACACACACACAAACTCTGATGTCGAGTCCCGTCCTCGAGATTGACAGGTTGATAAAGGTTTTATATTAAACCGTGGCTTTCAGTCTGAAGCACCCAGAAGAGGAAAAAAAATGATCAGGTTTTGCATACAGGCCAATGTTATTAAATTCACCAAAATTAATTTATCTCGTAATCTATTCCAGATCACGTCCTTGTTTAAAACAAGCCCTTCTCTAATCTCTATCGACCGTAACAAAAGCATGGATGGCTGCAGTTTAGGGCGGTCACGATTATGACATTTTACATGACGATTAATTGTCACTCAAATAATTGGCGATTAACGATTTAATTGTGTTTTTGTCGTTGATAATTACATTTCTGTTTGGCTTTTAGGCTTTGAAGTTGCATATGGTAGATATGACACATAACCTAAATATACAAATACATTACTGACATATTTGACAACTTACTACTTAAAAAATAACATTGATAGTGGAAATAGCCGATCTACAAGCTCACAACGCGTCGCGATGCGACGCGTTGTGAGCTTGTAGATCTGCTATTTCCACTATTTCTGACATTTTTCAACATTCACGATTATGACGATTATGACAAAATAATTGCGATAAGACGATTATGTAATAATTGTGACAGCCCTACTGCAGTTGTAATTTTTCTGTTCTCGGTGAAAGAAAATATTATCGAATCGTGCATCCGGAAATACTCAGATAACATTTACTCGGATTACATTTACAAGGATAAGGAAAAAAAATAAAAAACCCTGGCACTGACTGACGATTAAATAATTGTTTAATCGCAGTCGCTGGCACTCAATGTGTTAATGAGCTCCTCCTAAACATTATGAGTAACGCAGAGGGGAGGATGTTATTCACACAACACAATTCACTCATGCTTTATCTGTTGACTTGTGCAACATTTTTGTGAAAATGTGAGCTATTTAAAGCTTTCCCGACATTGCTTCTAAGTGATTTGATCACTATGTCCTGTGATGTAATATGAACAACCGATGAGTCAGAGGAAAAAGGAGTTGTTCCTCAGAAAGTACGTCAATTTCACAAAAGGAACTTGGGGCGATGGCGTCACCGACTCACCGTCTGGGTTATCTTTAACAGACATGCCTAGTCATGACTAGACATGACCAGACACATTACTAACATTGTCAAAATGGCCTACCATTTTAGATGTAGAATCATCTGCCCCGTTTGGTTTGGCGTTATTGAATTTGACTGAGAAATCGGTTGAGAACCTTGGTCTTCAGGGCGATCTTTCCGGGCCAATGCACTTTGTTCCCTTCCCTTTTTGCTGCTTGCCACTTTCACCTCTTCCTATAGCTGCATCCCTGTATGTGTGTCGTCTCCTGAAAGTGTGCAGTCATGGCAACGGCTCCTAGTGTCCCCCGACCTCAGTTCGCTTGGCAGCGGTGGCCGCCACTCCTCTGGGTGGGACGTAGTAGCTAGCTACTCCTCTTTTTCACTCGCACAAGAGCAGAGGAGCTACGAGCCCGGCTGACTGACTCCCTTTCTAGGTAGGACTGCACAGTGGCCACGGGCACTGCGGTGGATGGATGTCACTCGTTGTGATACTGTAAAGTATTGTAGGCCTATTGATAGATAGATAGACAGACATTAGTTGGTGCAGCTCCGGACTAGATTTCCTGAAGCAGAGCATCGATGGACACGGTTAAGAGTGGAGGATCTCAGGTTGTCTACAGCCGCTGGTCCTACAGGTAGCCGCAATAGACATCTGACACACGCACACACACACACACACACACACACACACACACACACACACACACACACACACACACACACACACACACACACACACACACACACACACACACACACAGACAGAGTCTGACACACACCCACTTGTACTCACTTGTACTAAGTTGTCAAAGTTGTGTGATGGTTTTGGCCTCTGTGCCATGCCATTCATGGGGTTACAGTGTCAGCACGTTTTCAGATACTGAAGTTAAAGTGGTTCTCACAGCACACACACACACACACACACACACACACACACACACACACACACACACACGTTTCTGATCACCCTCTTTTATTTGTTTGTGGACTGTGGATTATGCTTTTATATAGCACTTTTCTAAACCGAAGTTACAAAGTGCTACACAAAATCACACCGATCAAAATATGTTCATGATAACATCAGAGAATCTTAAAGTCGCTTGCGTCACGACAAAGGCGAACTCCCATATATCCCTTTGCCCAGTCTGTCTTCAGTGCCTCTCTGACCAGTTGAATGGCTAATCTACTACCAAGGATCAGCGCCTCGCTCATGTTTCTGCACCCACGTCGTTACTTATTCAGGGCATTGGGCTGTGACTGGGTGCTGTAACAAGAGTTGGTGATTTGTGTGTGTGTGTGTGTGTGTGTGTGTGTGTGTGTGTGTGTGTGTGTGTGTGTGTGTGTGTGTGTGTGTGTGTGTGTGTGTGTGTGTGTGTGTGTGTGTGTGTGTGTGTGTGTGTGTGTGTGTGTGTGTGTGTGTGTGTGTGTGTGTGTACTGTACAGAATGTGTGCCCTGTTTGCTGCCTGGGGCTCCGTTAAAATGCTGTAACCAAGGATCTGCTTTGAATAGTGACCGGAAATAAAATGAGTACCGATCCGGACGACCCTTGCCGCGTGTTGCTCCCCATCTCTCCCCATTTCCTGTCAGTCTACTGTCCTATCCAATAAAGGCATAAAAATTACCAGGGTGTTCCTAAAAGCCAGAGTAGATGATAAAATTACCAAAAGCTTTTTGGAAAGTGAAATATCCCTTTACATTAAAGTTTAGTTACATTTGTTCTCACAAAGGTGTAGGATAACCCTGGTGAAGAGAGAGGCTACATCATTCCTGTGGGACAGCCATCACTTGTCTTTCATTTCCCAAGGCAGACATTAGGAGAACCATGTCCAGCTTTAAAGCTGGGAAGGTCTATTTGAGGAAACGTTCATTAAAATGGACAGAAGTCAGAATAGGTTCCTATCACAAAATCTTTAATGCTATGTGAATTGTGTTAATGTACATAGAACTACCATAGCTGGTCAGCATTAGCTCGTAGCTATAGATAGCAGACCCTCTAATCCTCAAACATGTCTTAGACAAAAATAGACGAATAACCAACACAAAGTAAAAATAAATATTTTTCAAACTGTATGGACGCCATGGTTGTTAGTCTTTATATCCATACAGTACACTGAGAGGATGGACTCCATTTACGCTGAAACCAACCAATTGGCTGCAGTTTGTTTTTTAATCAATGCCGGCAGAGGTGCAATGTTGACGGAGCAGAGGTCTCCATGGTTACCTTGGTGTAACACACAGGAGGGACAGCTGTGCCGTGTCCCTCTCTTGTCACCTAAGCTGTGAAGGACAAATGAAATATTGATTGCACCCAGCTGTTGCAGGCCAGGGCACATTGTTTTCATGCATTTGTTTGTATTTTCCAATAACACCTTTGCTACTAGGGGACATTATGATGCCCTAACAGATTAAAATGATCAGGATAATAAGGACTGTCATGTTTGAGCTCATTTTATGGAAAGATTGCAGTTACAGTACTCCTTTTAATGCTTTCTGAAACAAACCACTTCGGAACAAGAAAAGGTCCTGGTATAATAATAATTCATCTTTTTTCCCCGTAGCAAACCTTTCCTCAAAACCTCCACCGGCTGTCCGTCCGTCTGTCTGTCCGTCACGTCGCGTCACACTTTTGCCCTACTCATATCTCCGCCACCGTTGCCCCTATCCATGCCAATCTTTGCACACACACTCCTTGGCTGCCAAACCACAACCTCTTAACGTGGAGTCAGGGGACTCTCAGGGGGTCCATGAGAAGTCCCTTAAAATGAAGTATTTTAAATAATTTGCTGCTGTCATTAAGCATTCCCATTTAATACACCTCTCCTTGTCTGGAGTGTGTGCTCTTTCTGTTATAGGGTTCAGCTCTTCTAAATTATGATGGAAATTTGAGATCTTATTGCAAATTTGGTCCCATGTTTAGGCATAGAGGAAGGTAACATGTAGCCTCGCAACAGCCAGACTCTCCCAGGGGAGAGTCTGGGAGTCCTCCGTAGACAATGCATTACGCAATGACGTAGTTACTCACTTTGACTGACAGGTCCAGTCAGTAGTCATCAGCGCATCAAAACATCGTCGGGAGAACATCAAATACGTCTTTTCCAGACAGAAATTCCAAAGGTGCAAACTGTTCGTTTTTAAGTTATGAGATGCCGTTGATTTCAGATAAAACTTCGCTTAATGCAGCTTTTATTTGCGTTTTGTGAACTCGCATCGGACATGGGGTCCGCCATGTTTGTTGTCAAAATGCGAGAGCTGTAGCAGCCGCTCGACCAATCAGGAGCGGTGTGAGGCGGGTTCGCTTGAAATGCAGCCTTTTGATTGGCAATTAGAAAAAAAATGCTAATAAAGAGGCTCAATGGGAGGGACACCAGACCAAGAAAGGAAGCACATTGGTGATGACGTAACTCGGGATGGCTTGCGAGGCTAGGTAACATGCTCCCTACTCTTATGTCTAAAAATGAGACCAAATTTGCATCACTGAGAATTTTCAGGCACTCCTGACTTCTGATTTTCTACTCATCAGAGGCTTGATAAATACTGGCCCAGTTCTTTGTCCCGTGACAAAAGAAAATCTGCTCACATAATTTACTCTCTGCTAACAGACAGACAAACAAAAACATAACCATGTCCAATGTTTACATTATTAATAATAACTGAACATAATTATATTATTAATAAGACCCGAAATGCATCTGTGTCACGTAACCACTTTAACCATTCATTCTTATACTTTGGCCATTCAAAAATCATTAACTTTTTATACTTTGGCTATACAAAAACAGCAGATATACAAGCTCATAGTGCTATGAGCTTGTATATAAATCTGCTATTTTTGAAAATTTTGATAATAAATTTGAAAAATTTTAGCAAATCTTTGAATTTATATATTCTTTTAAAGCGAACATTTTTAACTCAAATCTTTGCTTCTGGGATTCCCTGGAACAAAGAATCTCGAGACGGGGGTCCGCGGTCAAATACATATAATGCTAGGGGGCCTTGACATTAAAAACTTTGAGCATCACAGATAAAGAAACTTAAGTTTTTTTTTCTTTTCAGAAAACCATCAATAGGCAAAACTATGTTGTTCTGACCTTGTTAACTTGCCACCATCTTTCTCTAACCATCCACATGTGCTGTGCTGTTGATTGCCCTGGTGACATCTGAAGACCTTCCAGCGCTGCCACCTTCTCCTCTACCTCAACAGCAAGGTAAGCAGCAATACCCCCGCCACCACACACATGAATGAACACACACACACACACACACACACACACACACACACACACACACACACACACACACACACACACACACACACACACACACACACACACACAGTTCTTGCCTAACAGTATGACGGTCAGTTGTCTTTTTTTTTTCCTTATAATTTTTTTCCCACATTTTTTTGCCTAAGCTGCAATCCTGGGCTCTGCTCTCCCTCTGCCAACCTGGGGAGGGCCCCGAACTGAGCTCATGCTTCCTTCAGTGCATGAGGAGTGAGCGGGCCGCTTCTTATCACTGACAGGGGGAGATTACCCGTACAAGCTTGTAGATCTGCTCTTTTCGGCGGCGGAGAGAGCTGCTAAATGCTGCCGCATTTAGCCTCTCCTCTTTGGGTTGAATCAAGTTTCAAGACCGGGCGGTCACAGACCTCCGGGGGGCGATAGCGATGTTCATAATTTCAAAAAATAGGCATTAACTAACTACTTGACATGGACAATGTTGCTAAAACTAAGATATCTTAGAGCTAATATCATTTTTATATACACAGATTTAGTAATAAAGGACATTTTATGTAGAGGCGACTTCCTAGTTTTTGTGCCTTTGTGATCAATCTGTGTCTGTGATAATGGTTGTTTGTTTCTACAAAAAACAGATGACCGACTGTATTATAATGTAAATCTCTGGGGCGTGTCATAGGTACTTTAAGTGGGCTTTATCAAGAGTCCACCTCTTTGGTTTTCTTTCAGACACTAGTGAAGTGTAAATTCTATTTGTATTTAGACCTGCTATAGCTATTCATTGCTGTTGGTGTAGAGGAAAAAGAGCAGACCAAAACAGAAAGCTTTTTATCATACACATTTTTCAATTCGAATATTGTGTATATAGTATGTATTGTGTATAGTGTGTAAAAGCTTCTTTAAAGGAATAGTTCACCCCCACCCAGAATATCCCCATTGATTCCGAATGGAGACACAAATGCATTTGTGTCTCCATCCGGAATCAATGGGGATACATTTATGATCAAATTATTGTCTTAGGAATGCGAGGAAAAGAAAAACATGATTGAACTCAAGTCTTCATGGGGTGAGTAATCGAAAAAAGTCATTTTGGGGTGAACTATTCCTTTAATCTCAAAATCAAAGTCTTCGAAGACGCTGGCTTTGCCTTGTTTCAGTCTACCTGGACATTGTCCCCCCTGCCCTCGTCAGTCCCGGATGTGTAATTAAACCCTGTGTTCAAGCAGGTCTCTGTTCTGAGGAGCTGTAATGGCCTCTCAAGGGACCCACCTGGTGTGTTTATTTGTATTTAGTTTTTTGGCCATTATCAACAGCTACAGCCACTTGGAGCAGGATGTGCTTCTTTAGTGGCATGAAGTAAAAGAGAAAAGATAAACCCGCACGCTCATCTGCTTCTGCTTTTCGAAAGCCAAGGCTCTTCATCGAGTCAACTTGACACAATGAAGAGTCTTGCTCGAATCATTAAGAGATGAGTGCGCTGGTTTTATTATTTGTCTTCACCATACTTTCAAACCCAGCACCTCAACCAATGTGTTAGTTTTTGTATGAGCATTCTTTAGTAGCATGCCATAACAGGGCATTCACGAATAGTGATTTTTAGTATTCGAATTATTCGACCTCAAAGTATTCGAATAGTCGAATATTCGACAGGACTGGCCAAACTGTCAAATATTAAGTAAGCAAGAGGCGAACATTGTGAAAATAGACTATCTTGCGAGGCGTTGTGAGCATGTATCTATTTTTCACAATATTTATCTGCGGAACCGAGTCACGTTAAATGTAATACCTACAATTCCAAGTGCTTGTCAGGGTAGAATAGTTCAGTAACAGTTCAAATATGTTTATTTGGGGGTCACGGTCTAAAAAGGTTTGAGAACCCCTGGTATAGAGCATTAACAAATTAATCCACCAGGGGCATTGACAACTCATTCTTATGACTTCCTATCTAGCCAAGCTTTATAAACTATATATTTTTTAAAGAGAAAACAATAAAAAAATAAAAAAGCGAATATTCGACTTCGGTGCACAACGTTGAATAGTGACTATGATATTTGAATATTCTAATATTTGGTGAATGCCCCATGCCATAGTCTCCTTATAATCTGTGTTCCACAGCCACACAAAGTACCCAAAATATTGCTCATGTGTGTGTAACCACTTAAACTGTATACTTGTTCTTGTTGTACGTCAAATAGTGAAAATAGACGTTCTACAAGCTCACAACACCTCGGCGCTTTCTGACCTTATAGTACACTGAATTACATTTGGTGTGCCAATGTGCAAGCAGCGACAATTACACATTATTGTCGATGCTTGCGTGTTGTGAATTTAATTCGCTGCTGAGTTGCTTACAGTCATGGTGTACTTTACGGTCAGCCTGCCATGTTTTTACCCTTCCGTAGTTTTTCACCTGTACAGAAAAACAAACTACAAAATCAACCCGAGGTTTCATTGCCCTTTAAGAGCAGTACCGTGGATGGTGTACACATCCATGATGGTGATAAGTGACTGGATTTGGATGAGACAGCTGCCTCACACATGCACGTGTGCAGTGGTGTCAAGTAACTAAGTACATTTACTCAAGTACTGTACAAGTACAGTATTTTTCAAATATTGTACTTTTACTCGACTAATCATTTGATAACTTTAGTTAAAATGGAGTTTGAAGTTACAATGGGTTTGTATAGGAAGGGGGCGTGTCTGATAAAATGAATATTAAATATCTAAATACTGAATCAAGCAACTTAAAATCTGTCCAGGGTGGTCACAAAAGCCTGTTTAGTGATTAGACAATAAAATAACCAAAAGTGTAATATCCCTTTAACCCTCTAAGACCCAAAAATAGAAATACTTGAAATAAAAAAAATAAAAAATAAAAAAATCAGATGGTGTTGTAGGAGTCCTAATCAGAGGAAAATGTAATGCTTTTATAAAAAAAAAATGTTTTTGTAAGGTTTTATAGCCATAAATCATAAATCATGCTCTATTTTAAATATGGGGGATATTTTTCACAATAATAACATATGTACATGTTCTAGACATTCTAATGATCAACAAACAAAAAAAATAGTGCAGGCATTTTACTTATGTTTTTGTGAGGAATAGCTTCCATGAAAAAGTGAGGTGTTGTTCGTCAAAACTCTGGAATGTCAGCGGGTGTGAATGTCAGCCTCTGTGGGGGGTATTTATATGCAAATATTGTGGCCAATGGCATTGTAATACTAAACAATAGAATCCAATGGTGACGTTTAGGTGGTAGGGGGAGCTAAAATAAAATGATTTAAACCTTTTTTTGGATCAAATATTACTGTAATATTACAACAGTGGGCTCTAGAGGGTTAAGTACATTTTGATACCAAAGTATGGTCGCCAGCGGATAAACTCTTTTTGTGTGTGCCTGACCAAAAACCCTGAGAGCGCATTCTGTCCCAAAGCCAGTGCCGCACCTGTCAGTCACTTCCAGAACCCTCCCCATTCCACCTTCGACTCACCCGATTGGACAGAGGGGGGAAACCAGAATCTGTGTGTATTTGCTCCAGCATAAACGTTGAAATGCATTGGCGGATTCCACTGTCATAGGTACTTTGGTTTGTGTGCACCCTTACAGAGTATTTCTACATTGCGGTATTGATACTTTTACTTAAGTGAGACGTAATTTTCCCACCACTGCACGTGTGCACCACAGGCAGCATGCAGGGTCTCCTCTTGACATTCTCTGGCTGTCCTTTTGGAGACAGGCACTCATGCCCGTCAGCTTTATCATGTCATCATCAGGGGTGTCACACCAAATTCTGGGCCCTGCGTACAAGGATTCACTGCGGGCCCCCCATGAATGTTCTTCATAGGGGGAGGGGGTTTAACCCATTTAGACTGAGAACGCATTATTTTGTGCTTTAACTATTGAAAAAATAGCAGATATACAAGCTCACAGCACGGCACCGAGTCCCGCACTGCGAGCTTGTAGATCTGCTATTTTTCAGTAGTCTAAAATAATTAAGGCCCCTCCACCTTGGGCCCTAGTAACTCAGTCCCACTTTTCCCCCCCTTGTGACGCCCCTGATCATCAGCGGCGCTTTCTCTCCCTCACAGAGGGACACGTGGACCACACTGAGGTTTGGGTTTGAAAGACACAGGGAAGCAGGGAGTTCAAGAGGGGATAGAGATCTGACGAGCCCAGCTCGCTTGACATGGAGATATCTCTAATTAGATCAGCAACGTGATTTTGATTTGAAGGGTTCTTCTCCCTTTTCCTCTCTGACCCATTGTACAGTCGGAGCCTAGCAAGATCTGTGTAGATATATATATATATAATGAGAAAAGTACTTCAGTGTGTGTGTGTGTGTGTGTGTGTGTGTGTGTGTGTGTGTGTGTGTGTGTGTGTGTGTGTGTGTGTGTGTGTGTGTGTGTGTGTGTGTGTGTGTGTGTGTGTGTGTGTGTGTGTGTGTGTGTGTGTGTGTGTGTGTGCGTGCGTGCGCACGTGCATTTGTGCGTCTCTTTTGATTTACTGTCTGAATAGACTCCTGCTGTTGCCCTTCTCCTGACACAGTGTAGCTAAGCAACATGGACCCTCTGTCCCTCAGGTGTCCAGGATTAATGTCGAACAGCAGGGAATTCTGAAGTCAAGCTTCTCTCTCTCAAATTTGGACAGAGAAATGCGAGAGAAATGTCTGCCGCTCGGTCGCTACCAAAACATTTCATTCAGATGCACAGCCGACCAAACATTATTATAGTGACTATAATAATGTCTTGATTTATTTTTGCCATTATCTAAGCAATATCAGTATGTAAACTTCAATATAGAGAGCAGCATTGCCCTCTAGTGGTCTCATGTGGAACATTCAGCATGAACCATCTATACTATAATTTTGCGAATGTCTGTCTGAGTGAGTGAGTGTCTGTCTGTCTGTCTGTCTGTCTGTCTGTCTGTCTGTCTGTCTGTCACAGCGTTTCTCCTCGGTGGCTGGAGCAATTGATCTGAAATCGCATCACCATCAGCATATGAACACACCTGACATAACTGTGAAGCCCGTTTGTCACTTTCACAAATCGTATGCTGTATATTAGCATTTTTATGGTGTATCTATATCTATTTAGCCTACAGTACCTTTTGTGACCACACATGTTAAGGGAGGGGCGCTGTTGTTCAGGCCATGCACAATCACACACACACACACACACACACACACACACACACACACACACACACACACACACACACACACACACACACACACGGGGGGGGGGGGGGTGTGCAGGCAGGTCTGTAGCCATTAAACGAAACGGGTTTCTTACATTGATGCTCCTACATCATGCAAGCACCAGTTAAAGTTACTTTCCATCCCTCATATACTGTGTGCACAGTGCACATCCCATAACCCACACACTGCACATCATTTTGGAGCTCATATCTTTGAACGGGTAAGGGCTAGTCTATACTATAATTTTGCAAATGTCTGAGTGAGTGAGTGAGTGTCTGTCTGTCACAGCGTTTCTCCTCGGTGGCTGGAGCAATCGATCTGAAATCGCATCACCATAAGCATATGAACACACCTGACATAACTGTGAAGCCCGTTTGTCACTTTCACAAATCGTATGCTGTATATTAGCATTTTTATGGTGTATCTACTATCTATTCTGCATCTAGCATGAGGCACATCTATTCTGCATCTAGCTTGAGGCAAAATGTTTTGCGTGCGTGCGTGCGTGCGTGCGTGCGTGCGTGCGTGCGTGCGTGCGTGCGTGCGTGCGTGCGTGCGTGCGGGCGGGCGGGCGGGCGGGCGGGCGGGCGGGCGGGCGGGCGGGCGGGCGGGCGGGCGGGCGGGCGGGCGGGCGGGCGGGCGGGCGGGCGGGCGGGCGGGCGGGCAGGCAGGCAGGCAGGCAGGCAGGCAGGCAGGCAGGCAGGCAGGCAGGCAGGCAGGCAGGCAGGCAGGCAGGCAGGCAGGCAGGCAGGCAGGCAGGCAGGCAGGCAGGCAGGCAGGCAGGCAGGCGGGTGTGTGTGCAGGCGGGTGGGCGGGCGGGCTGGGGGGGGGGGGGAACAGTATCTCTGTAGCCATTAAACGAAACGGGTTTCTTACATTGATGCTCCTACATCATGCAAGCACCAGTTAAAGTTACTTTCCATCCCTCATATACTGTGTGCACAGTGCACATCCCATAACCCACACACTGCACATCATTTTGGAGCTCATATCTTTGAACGGGTAAGGGCTAGTGTAGAAAAAAGGAGCACATCTGTTTGGCTGGTGTAAAAATCTTTGGTTTTGGTACAACTAGGTGACAGGATTGATGCGAAAAAAGATGAGACCAAGGCACTCTTGTGCAAATAGTTAAAAAGCCTTTCATTGTTCTTCGGCTAATGCATGATGGCAAGAATAAAAATGGCACCCATTCAGCATGTACCGTTACTAATAAGTTCATGTGAAGTTCCCATTTGGTTGATTCATTTGGTTTGAACCACGCATTGTCATTATGTCTCCTTAGTGGCCTTGAAGATGACAGCACCAGTCTTAGGCAGCAGAAGCTGGAAAAACAGGTAAGAAGAAACATTCTCTGATTATATCATTTGGCTCTCCTATATTACAGGGGGTAGAGAAACCGTTATTAGAGCACAAAGGGTGCCCGAAGGGTTCCCAGTTCGAATCCGGGCTCCCCCTGAGTTAATGTCGAAGGGTCCTTGGGCAAGACTCTGAACCCCTAATTGCTCCCGGTGAGTAGGTTGGTGCCTTGCATGGTTTCCTCCGCCACCGGTGTATGAATGTGTGCGTGAATGGGTGAATGTAATGCACAATCTCTGTAAAGTGCTTTGGATAAAAGCGCTATATAAATGCACCGTTTACCATTTACCATTTATATTAAAATTGTGTGCACCACGGCCACGTCACTCTTGACTCGGACATAACCAGAAACAACGACTTCAAACTCTGCTCGCGCATCTTGCAAGGACTCGAGGGAGTGAGGTGCCCGCCGCCTAGTTGTTCGGATATGAGGTTTCCAGAACCAGGTCCGACCGATATGTCCATATATGTAGCCTCTGCCTACTATATCACTGCGTGGATATGAGTCAGGATATGGACATGTTTTTTTTTTCTCCCAAGGGGCTCAGGACACAATCAAAAATGGCTCTGAACAAAATTGGTTAGACCAGACCAATACTGGGCCCTGATTGGTCACCCAACACTTTGGGGTGAGGAAATGGATTCACAACTGATTAGGAGGACCAGACCCAAATCAGCCAAGGGCAAAAAAACAAAAAACAAAAAAACAACAAACGGGCGGATTTGTCTGATTCCAGGCTACTATATATGGGCATGCTAATTATACACAAGGGCATTTACTAATGACATCAGTGATCTCCATATATGGGTATAAAAGGAACACAGGTAGACAGACAGATACAGAGATCTCCATATACAGACGGGTACAACAGGTACTCTGGCAAAGACACTATTACTCAGAAACTCTGTTGGATCTGCAGTGTGACCTCTAGTGTTACCATTAATATACTAAAGGCATCACAGACTCTATTATGTCAGTTGAACTTGGGGTGGCATGTTATTGGATTCACAAAACTGGTGTGGTGACTTTTGACCATAATATTCACTGCAAAGCAAAATAGCTGCCATGTGAATGCGGTCAGATGTCAAGGGACAGGAAAATATTGATACACTCCCAACCTCTTATCTGAGTGAACTTAGCCAAGCTTTGGTATGAGACGAAGCCTGGTAACAAAACAAAGCTTCACAGAGAACAGAGTAGGCCTAATAGGGAATGGGCTATCACAGTGGTTCTCAAACAATGTGGCAGGACCCAATTTTGGGCTGCCTTTTTTTTTTTTTACTGCCAAAAGAATTTCAGAAATTACAAACAAAATCTAAAGGATCCATACATTTGGAAAACGATATAGATCTAGATCTATTGGCTCATCATTTTCACTATTTAATAGGTTAATTCATAATGTATTTTCTTTACGTTTCGGACCCGGGAGCTCTTGAGATGCCAAATGTATCTTTTTGGTCTTTTTTGAAGTTTGTGAATCCCTGGGCTAACACAACCTCTGCCACTGTGCTTGTGAGCTTGTCTGTTTGTCTCCCAAAGCCGTCTTTCAGAATTTGAAAGACTTCATTTTCTGCTTAACCAAATCTCTTTTGTTGTTGTTGTTTGTGTGTGTGTGTGTCCGTGCATACGTGTGTGTATGTGTTTGTTTTGTGTGTTTTTTTCTATTATGGCTGTAGTAAACTAAGACTTGACCAGGGTAGGCTCTGTACTTGGTCCACACAGTTTTCCACCAATACATCAAATCTCTTGGCCGTTCCCCCAGAATAGGAATGCTAGGGTTCAGGAGACTACATTCTATGGTGGTGTAATATATTTGTATCTATTTGTTTCTATATATACACACATTCACATTTGTACACACCTGTATTATCTAACGTAAAAACATGTGTATTTGACTTAAATTTTTGTATGGACTTTATCCTTTAAGGATGAACATTCCTTCTGCCCCTTTGGTCTCGGTGGTCTCAACTTTGTCTCGTTTTAGGTAGTCTTTAATACAATACAGCACCATTCTCTGACAGAGCCCCTGCTCTGTTGAGTGATAGTTCTCTATTAAAAATCCTCCTTCCCAAAGTTCTGTTGAGATGTGCTTATCCGTGTCCCCAACTGCACTTGGGCGGCAAAGAAATGGCCTTGATTTATGCTGGCAGCCATATTCCACAACATTCAGCTGGAAGATGGGTTTAAAAGAGAGGAGGATTTAGTGCAGGGTTTCAGGCTGTTAGGAGAGCCGTGTGTGTGTGTGCGCACACGTGCGTGCGGCTGTGCGTGGGCATGTGTGTGTGTTTATGCACGAAGCGCAGCTGTGTGTATTGCACACTGATTCCAAAACGCCTCAGTAAAGAGCCCTGTGTCCTTACATAACCACACACAGTCTAACATTCACCATCCTTCCTTCATGTTTTCCTTTTATCTATGACAATCTCATACTAAACGGCAATGTAAAAAAGCAGTG
Organism: Nannobrachium achirus; assembly: GCF_963921795.1. Classification (NCBI taxonomy): domain Eukaryota; kingdom Metazoa; phylum Chordata; class Actinopteri; order Myctophiformes; family Myctophidae; genus Nannobrachium; species Nannobrachium achirus. The sequence continues at coordinate 40,473,007 of NC_137830.1, forward strand.
AAGGGAGGTTTTTTGACAGAGCTGTTCTGCTCTTTAACTCATTGCATGCCAGGCCCGATAGTCCCGAGATTATTTCAATGTCTTTCCCTGCCAGGCCCGATAGTCCCGAGAATTTCCGCCATTTTGAAAAAAAATAAAATAATTTTTTTTTTTTTTTTTTTTTTCAATTTTTTTTTTGGACCCCAAAAAAGTAGTAGGCATGATAGAAATCGCGAAATTGCATGTTTAACCCCCATAGCAACCCCATCTATCAAACATGGCAGCCATCTTTGTTTACATTTTAGGAAAACATAATGGCTTGTATCTCATGAATGCCTGAACGGATTTCCATTCGGATTTTTTTGTTTGAAAGCTGTGAGCAATGTGGACACACGTGGTGCATTATCTAGGCATGGGTGTGCATGATCCGTGCACTATGAATTACATGGAAGTCTATGGAGACCAGAGGCACCATAGAGTACGAAGGTATTGTTAAATGGCGGGGAATGTGTTAAGCAATTCACCTGTCTTTCTTGATTCAACTCCCCCTGTTCCCTTTCTGCCTCCATCACTCTCCCTCTCCCCTCTGGTGGTGGAGCGCTAATGACTGCTGATTCAGTTAGCAACAGTGACCGCACACTCTCTCTCTCTCTCTCTCACACACACGCACACACACACACACACACACACACACACACACACACACACACACACACACACACACACACGCAGAGGCTCTTACTCGCGTTCACGTTGCCTCGCTGTCTTTGGATGAGAGACGGACACCCTTCCTGCTGTAGAACCGCAGACCAGAGCGTACAGTAGTCGGAGGCTGTCAGGCTGCTCTCCTTCTGAACCCTGGTTCCAGGGAAGAGAGGGGGGGACCAAGGAGTCTGAGCTACCATGCCCAGCAGGAGTGCAATTCAGTGGGTGAGCCTGTAGCTTCATCTGGTCTCGAGGGCAAATGGCACCCGGATCGCATGTTCCATAGAGAAACTTGTGCGCTTTTTGCTTATCGCTCTCGTTCCGGATGTCATTGGAACGGGTTAGTAACTTTCTAGCATCTGGGCTATTATTCTTCCACAGTTGTCGTGACTGTCGTGAGTGATTTTGAAAGACGCCAATTTGTGTGCAATTTTGTCTGTCCATCTGTCTGCCTTTTGTGTCTTGGCGTTTTGATCTAAAATTATTTCCTTTCAGGGTACCCCTGAGAGAGAGTGGGTGTGGGGGTACATAATTGTTTTTTGGGGTGTGAAGTATCCCAGAGAGACTTTCTATGCTAGCATACTTCTGCTATGTTGTCCTTTTGGTGATATGGTTGTTATTAGGTCTCAATGGTGGGGACAAGCTTCCTCATGTGTGAATATCATCTGCTATTTACATTAGACCAATTATAGACCACTACCCTTTTTTGGTTTTCTTTCTAATTCCATGTTTTGGGCTCACACAGGAAGGAGCATGCGAGAGACTGAATGGACTCACATCCTGGTCTCAAAATGTCAAGTGCCCAGTCTTTACAAAAGGAAAGCAAAACTACAATGGATCGGCTTAAAATAGAGCCGGGCGCTCACATTTGAGTAGGGAAGACAAAACATCAGCGCCTCCGACCTTGCCGGCGGTAGGAAGCATTTGCTTTGACCAGAAAAACGGTGTCTTCAATACAACAACAAAGAAGCTTGTTCTAATCAGCTCTAAACGCAATTGTCAGCAAACTCCTTGGCTTATTTCTCATCATCATTCAGTATTTGCTTTATGTCTTCAAATGTGGTAATCATTTCCAAATATGAACTATAGTGAAGCGATAGAATGTTTTATAATGCTAATCTGTTATATCCCCATAAAAGACAATTGTGGTTCTCCACAAAAAGAATGTTGTTTGAATACATGGGCTATTAACCCATTAAGACCGGGAATGCATCTTTGTCACGTACTAACCACTTTAATCGTTATTTTTTTATACTTTTCAATTTTTTATACAATTCAAAAATAGCAGATATACAAGCTCATAGCGCGGCACCGGGTGCCTGACATTTTGGAATATATATTCTTTTAAAGCAAACATTTTTAACTCACATCTGGGGGATCCCTCCCTGGAACAAAATATTTCTATGTGGGGATCCACGGTCAAATAGCCGACATATAATACTAGGGGTCCTTGACATTAAAAACGTTGAGCACCACAGGTTTTTCAGAAAACCATTAAATTGTGTTCAGGTTCCCCCAGCGGAGTGTATGTGTGCGAGCACTTGGTAACCGTGACAGCGCTTTGTGTCACACTTTTTTTTTTCACTGATGAGTTATGAAAGCCTCTTTGCACTTGACCAGGGCTCATGCTGTCCTTTCCAGCCCAGTAAACAGCAACATCTCTAAACAGGACTTGTTATGGTTTCGGAAGCTCTAATTGATGCACAAACACATTGCCTGCTCGTACCACAGTGACCCAGGAGCCAGGGCCTGCAAAACAATGCAAAACAAAACAAAGTGGGCATTTTTCACATTTTCGTGGAGCCGCTTCACAAAGTCGCGGTGGCCTGGTTTCTTCCACTTAAACCACGCCACACATGGATTAAAGTTCTCAGTCACTAGTGTTGATTTTGACAGAATTTTTTTATTTAGTTTTAGTCATAGTCTTTTGAATAGAATGTAATTTAGTTTTATTCATATTTTTGTCATCTGAAATGTTTCAGTTCTTGTCTAGTTTTAGTTGACTAAATATCATAAGATGTTAGTGGATTAAATCTACAGTTGATTTAGTCGACTAAAATGTATTTTGACGGTGCCCTGATGGTGTGATAATGCCTGATTGTACATTTGGTTGCGCTCTGAAAATAGCCTATCTACAGTACAAGCTCACAACGTGTCGCGCTGCGATGCGTTGAGTGCTTGCTTGTACATCGGCTATATCAGAGTGCAACCAAACATAAAATTACTTGTCTTTTAGTTCTACTTGTCTTTTAGTTCTACAAGCTTACAGCGCTGTGACGCGCTGTAAGCTTGTAGATATTCGGTTATTCGTTTTAGGATGTAAAGAGTACAGGGAAAGGGAGCACCGCAGTCCTCCTGACCTGTTTGTGACGGACCTGAGAATGAAACTGTGAACTTCACTCATAAGCCTTTTAGAATGGTGCTATAATCGAACGATCACAATTATTTGAATCGCAATTATTTTTGCATAAAATCTTTCCATTCATGTCATTTCCATCATTGTCCATGCTCCATTTAATCACTTTCAACCTGGTGTCCCTTTTTGGGCATTTATAACAAGATTTTCCACCCCAAAAAATCAAAACTATCAGATATAAACGTGCCGCAATGCCACGGCTTGTGAGTGTGTTAATTCTGCTCCTACAGATTTTGCCCTAAGATCACACAAATCAGTACACAGTATGTCTACACTCATGTCATCAACATGGATCTGTCCCATATAGCGCCACCATCAGGCCGATTTTTTCAAACACATTTTTGGACACTGCTCCTAAAATATTTGCCCTAAAATCACGCAACTCGGTACACAGTAGGTCTACACTCATGTCATCAACATGGATCTGTCCCATATAGCGCCACCATCAGGCTGATTTTTTCAAACACATTTTTGGACACTGCTCCTACAGATTTTGCCCTAAAATCATGCAAATCGCTACACAGTATGTCTACACCCATGTCATCCACATGGATCTGTCCCATTTAGCGCCACCTTCAGGCCGATTCTTTCTAACACATTTTTGGACACTGCTCCTACAGATTTTGCCCGAAAATCACGCAAATCGGTACACAGTATGTCTACACTCATGTCATCAACATCGATCTCTCCCATATAGCGCCACCATCAGGCTGAATTTTTCAAACAACCTTTTCTGGATCAGGGCCAACTTCAAAATCTGGAAAGTGTTGGACTGCCCTGTTAACACATTGACCGCCATTTTAACATTCACTGTAGGCTCCCCTGCCATTTTGTTTAAGCATTTTCTTCATATTTAGACATTTTTCCTAAATTCCCTGTTTGCACGAAAATGTCATACAGTGCATGGATTAAAAGAGGACATCCTCTAGTCTCTCCAAAAAATATTTTTTTGTATGTACGATGTAGCAATCTAGAGTTTTGGCCATTTCAAACCCCTTGTTTTTTCAAAATCCAGGTGGAAATTCAAAATAATTGGAGTTATTGACCTTTTTGTGAATGATCTGTTTTCAAGTGGATAACTCACTTGAGATGTGTCTTTATGGCTTCAGGCATTATCAGATAAGTGTACTAATGTAATTATGTAATAGGATTTATTTTTAGAATTTTCTGTTTAGAAAAATGCAGAGAAAAATATTTTTATTGGCTATATCTGACCAAAAAACTCACATACTATATTGCAGTATTTCTGTGAGTATTTCTGTGAGCCCCCACTTGGGGGCGCTTTCTCTCTGTCTCTGTGTGTCTGCTGGTTGTCTTTTGCTCTGTACAGGTGCACACACACAAATAGACATAAAAGGGGGCATGAGTCTTTTTTCTAACATGTCCTAGAATGTGAAAATAGCAGATCTACAAGCTCTACAAGCTCAACACATCGCTCTGAGACTGTGACACATTGAGAGCTTGTCATTCAATTTTATATGAGATACTTCAATGGTTTCCAGTGGAAATAAGCTTAGTCTTTTCATGGATCTCCTTTTAGTAGACCTTGTACCAGTGAACTGTACCGTCATGAAACTGTACCTTTTCCTATGCAAACTTCTAATAAAGTCTTCAATCAATCAATCAAAGTCGAGCTTGTAGATCTGCTATTTTCACATTCTAGGACATGTTGGAAAAATGTCTCCCCCTGCCCCTAAAAAAATCCTCTGCACTGCCCTGCTAAACAGCTCCTCTGCGTCTTTGCTCGTTAGTAACGACACTAGTTGATCTCTTGCTTTTTGGGAGGAGCGTGGTGGGGGAGCGTGGGAGTTTTGGTGGTGGTCCGTGAGAAGTGTTGGCTGGAGACCAGGCAGGGTAATGAGAGGACGGACCCCCTTCCAGGGACCACTTCACTTGTCTCTGACTCAACTGGATCGCGTCGTGAACTTTATGTAATCGGGCAGTTTTATTGATTGATTTTGTAAGAGTTGATTATCGTGTTCCCACTGCTCTGCGGAGCGAAGCGTTGGGCCCGCGGACCCCCTGTTAGAAAGCCGACCAGGGACCCCCCTTTGCAAAGGACCGCCTGGCGCCAATGGCCTGCTTGGCTGCTTGTGGACCATTACAAAACAATATATTATAGCCTGGATATATGGATTATAACCTGTGGATTCTAATCAACCATCATCATTCTCAGGTATGTTTTGGAAGCATTTATATGGCGAATTGGCGATAATTATTTTGTATCTAGAGAGAGAGAGAGAGAGAGAGAGACAGATCTCTGAATCAGAGACTCTGATAGCACTGTGCTGATCAGGACAGGGGGACCACTGAAACAGACAGTGGTCCGTGGACCACCAGCCAGCTAAGAGATGTTCTCACACACACACACACACACACACACACACACACACACACACACACACACACACACACACACACACACACACACACACACACACACACACACACACACACAGCTGTTCTCACACTTTTTTTTTCTTCTCTTTTTTTTCCGCCAGCCTTGTGTGCGCAAAATGCGTCACTGTGCCAGTTCACTGTGGGTTATGGGGAGATTTATATGCATTTGTATTGCAATTTATACATTATTACAGTCTTTTTTTCAAACACACTTACTTTGATGTGTGATATTTTAGGTTCTCTGTAAGATAAAAGGATAAAAATTTGTCACGAGCTGGGGGAGAGTGTAATTAAACATTACATTATATAAAAGCAAATTCTCGGGACTATCGGGCCTGGCGGGGAACGACATTGGGATTTTCTCGGGACTATCGGGGGAGGCGGGGAATGAGTTAAGTTGTGAGGCCTGTGCATTTCCAGCAATCAATTGATTGTGTTCGGGCTTGGCTCAATGGTCCCAACGTAAAATACTTTAAGGTCTTATTTATTGGTATCACAAGTCCAGATTTCTTAAAGGACAACATTAGTTTTTTAAAACAAGGGTTCATAGTTTAGATTGTAATTAAAGAATATAAAAGATGAGTGTTAAATGATTTAATTTACTTCTTTCTATTGTTTTAGAGATTCTTTCAGTGGTTGGGGGCATGCGTGCAAGTGGCTAAATATGTCATTTTACACAGAATAAGCAAATTCCCAAGATACAACGCAACCTTTCATGGTTGGATGTGACTTTAGGGGCTAGAAGTGTACTGTAAATAGCAATAAAGAAGCTGCTGGCTTATTGTGTCTAAAAATACATATTTAGCCACTTGTACGCATGCCCCCATGCGTACGCATGCCCCACATTTTAGCACGGTAAACGCGATAAAACAATATAACAAAGCAAATGAAAACATTTTAACACTTACTTTTTCTTTTGTCTAATTACAATCTAAAATATGAACCCTTGTTGTAAAAAAACAAAGTTGTCTTTTAATTAATAGTAATGTTATATTATTAAAATCTTCCACTTGCAATATCCTTTTTTTTACTAATTCTTTTTATCCCACGATTTTGCAACCCATTTTTCACCCAGTGCTAATTGCCTAAGTAATCATGGGCCCTGCTCTCCCTCTGCCGCACCTGGGGAGACAACGGACTGACCTCATGCTTCCTTCAATGCATGAGTAGTCCAAGTTGTTTCTTTTCACCTGACAGGGGGGATTTCCCCGGGATGGACGTAGTGCGTGGAAGGAACACGTTATTCCAACCAGTTCCTTTCCCCTCCATCAAGCGCCCCGGCTGGCCAGGGGGAGGCATTATTGAGACCAGGATTACTGCATGTTTTTGTGAGGGTATCAACCCTAGGAGACACGGGGAGAACATGCAAACTCCACACAGAAAGGCCCTATCACCGACCCCACCTAGGGTGTGGGCGCTGATGCACTTGCAATATCCTAACGGTCCATCAGAATCATTGTTTAAAACCAGCTTGCATGCCGTATAGGGGAATCCGTGACAAACCTTTAAACTAGCAGTGGTAAATGTGAATTTCACCAATATTGAGCAACAGTATTGCCTATTTCTTGCCTAAAAGTTCATCAGAAACTGTTTACAGACAAGTCGCCAATAAGGATGGGATGATACGCGATATTATCGTTTATCGCGATAAAAATAACGATAATGGTATCGCGGAGATTGAATTAATCGTGATATCGCCCTCCGTCATGCACTGGGATCAATTCACCACTTACCACCACTTAAACCCTATATAATTGGTTAAAGGTACCGGTACTTAAAATATACGTACTTGATAGTCTTTTTTTTTCACTCTCTATCAAATGTCTTTGCCAAAAATTTGTCGATCTACAAGCTTGCAACGCGTCGCAACGCGTTGTGAGCTTGTAGATCTGCAATTTTTTGGCAAATGTTCCGCCACAGGATAATTTGATAATCACGATAATATCGTAAATCGCGATTTCTTTTGTCACAATAATTGTGATATGAAATTTTCATAACGTCCCATCCCTAGTCGACAATGTTGTTTAGCTCTCTCCTACACAGAGGCTACACATCACCATGACGACTAGCTAAATTGAAGGGTTACTACTATTATCTGAAGTGGAAAACAAAATACCTGTTATCAAAAGCAAGTAGATAAAAAAAACACCATTCTGTCTCCATGCAGGGGTGCAGCAGAATGATTTTAATCTATTATAAAGAAATTGTTTTCTTTTTTCTCATGTATAATAGCGAAAATAGCTGATCTATATAGTCAGTGTAAAACAGACAAAAGGCCCAGAGATGCTATACGCTTGCCTCCACCAGGATCAGGATAAGATAAGACCTATCTGACATATCTCAGTTTTGTTTGCACCAATAAATATTGGTAACGTGTCCATGTGCTCCAGTAGTCTTTTCTTTTATCAGATATTGCTTAGTTCTGTTACTGAGAATCATTGTGGTTTTGTACCCAGATAAGCTGTCATCCCTATATAGCTCTGGTCCTGACTGTTTCGCGTTGAAAGTCTATTCTCCGCGGTTGGTAACCTCTCCCACCCACTCTGTAAAATACATATTTTTGTCATGAAATAAAACGCATCCAACTCGACCGCCGCCGACACAACCCGGAAATAAGAATGCTCAACAGTGGCGGTCGAGTTGGATGTGTTTTATTTCATGATAAAAATAATGTATTTTACAGAGTGGGTGGGGTGCTGAGAGGTTTCCCACCGCGGAGAATAGACTTTCAACAACGCAAAACTACCTTTGTTAAGGTGAGTGAGTAGCGAAGTAGTTTTGTTTATTTTGACTGAAGTTGAGCCCTCGTAGGGTCTGTCTGTGAGTCAACATTCTGTCAGAGCGTTAGTGAGAACTCGCTGACGCTCTGGACCAGAGCTAATCCCTAAATACAGTAGTAGTAGCACCTCAACAACAGAGGAAAGAGGAAAGGGAGGAGAAGAGAGAGTGTGCAATGAGATGACAACGAAAGGCAGACATTTTGTGGAATTGCCTGGTCAGTCTAACGTCAAGAGACTTTTTAGTTTGACGAGATCCCATAGTCGAGGTTCTAAGCTTTCTGTCGGGTGGCAGGGACTCAGGAGGTAGATTCTCCTGGCTTTGTGTCAGAGTGTCCTTGAACCCCTCCTGATAAGCATGTTGGTAGCTTGCAAATGTGTGGGAATGAGTGAGTATACTACACATGCGCTTTGGATAAAGGCGCTATAAAAAACACCATATACATCTGATGAGGGTGTGATACAGAAAGGACATGTTGATTCATGATTTAGCATAAAGAGATGGTTACTTTGTTGATGCTAGTGTTATTCTTAAGAAGCAATATTACATGAGAGGGTGGGTATTATCGTGAATATCATCACGCCTGCATTTCCTCAGGAACGAGCCCAACGGGTGAGTTCCGTTGGCAGCGCAGAAGTGATGATATTCAGATAACACACACCCTCGAGTGTCATATTGCGATTATACAACCGTTGCCCTTAAAAAAAAAAAAACAGGTAAACTTAATTTCACTTATGCACTGGACAAAAACATTCACTCATGGCATGCATACAGTATACAGCCTCCTCATTCCTTTCTCATAAATGGTTGCTAAATACTATCCCTGCCTCGGTCCACAGAGGGCGCTGTTGGAGCAGAAGCAGCGGAGGAAGCGACAGGAGCCTCTGATGGTGCAGCCCAACCCTGAGGCGCGGCCGCGGCGCTCCAGGCCCAGGCGCAGTGAGGAGCAGGCACCGCTGGTGGAGTCTCGCCTCAGCATCACTAGCGATGTCATCATGGATGGTGAGAAACAAGTGGTGGGAAAAGTGCCCAAAATGTTTTACTTAAGTACAGGTATCTATACTGGAATGTACAGTACCAAAAGTAGAATGTACTGTTAGGCTGCCCTCAGACCGAAATACCTACGAGAGTGGAATCCGCGTTCCGCCAATGCATTTCAATGAGAAGGCGGCGGTTTCATGTCAGTGGAGGATATCTGCGCTCCGCGCAGACCTTGCGTTTATGCTGGAGCAAAGAAATTCTCCACACAGATTCTGGTTTCCCCCCTCTGTCCAATCGGGTGAGTCGAAGGCGTAACATTCTGAGAATCAGGAAGGGACTGGGAGATGTTTTGTTTTGATCAAGTGTCTCATGCACCCAAACTCTTCTCTTTTTAGCTTGTTGCATCTCCCCTTCCAATAAAGCAAGGGCGAGTACCCTTCGGCTGTCCATTATATCCACCTGTTTCCGCGGGAGTTTACTGGAGATTATTTGGACCACACTTCCGGTTTAACAGCAGACAAGCTCACGTCGCGTCGCAGATGCAGCCCGTTGTGAGCTTGTAAATCACACTCGGCTGCGGCGCCAGAAGCTCGGTACAACGTCTGCGCAATGCACTATGGGGCGTTGGAAACCCGTGGATACACTTAAACCTTATGCTGATTTGTTTAATGTTGAGTGAGAAAACAATGTTGCACATTAAGTTAGCCATCTGGGGACCCCTCAAAAAAATTTGGAGACCCCCCTGGGGGTCCCGACCCACAGGTTGAGAACCACTGGTCTAAAAAAGAAACTGTCGACGCACACTGTAGGTATCGACGGTCCTGCTGCATTCCTGGGTGCAGAAACCCCTGACCTGGGTGGTAAAATCCAGATCCTGTCGGTGAGCCAGCCACAGCTCCCACCGCAGCCCCACACGCCACTCCAGCCCCCCACGGCCGAAGAACCAGAGAGGGATGGGGACACAGAGACGCTCCTGGAGCCCAAGACAGACATCCATGAGCTGCTACAGAAACGAGGTAGGAACTACGATCGGTACTGGCCGCTGAGCACTCTGTCCACCACTGGACATAATGTTGAGAATCGTGATGGTAGTCCCTTTAAGCCAGGGGTGGGCAACTTTGATGATGGAGAGGACCACTACATTTTCACACTCACTCCAGAGGGCTTCCTTCAAAACGTGTCGCAGGGCGACGCGTTTTGAGCTATTAACCTGCGGGCCACATAAAGTGAAGGTGGGGGCCGCTTGTGGCCCCCGGGCCGCCATTTGCCCATGTATGCTTTAAGCCGTATATCGTCTCTGTCGGGCAGAAACCTTGTATCTCCAAGTTTCAAATGTGTATGTTTTTTCGTAAAGTAAAGCCCTGCTTCATCATACAAGACTTTGGCACTATGAAAATAGCCGATCTACAAGCACTTGTAGAGCTTGTAGATCAGCTATTTTCACTGTTTTAAAATGATAATACAAAACGAACGTTTTTGTACAAGGTTTCCACCCGACAACGACGACATACGTCATTGTACAACTACAAGCTCACAACTTGTCGTCATTGTGACATGTTGTGGGCTTGTGGATCTGCAATGTCCTCCATTTTTTTTTTATGTGGTTCAGCATAAGACACTGCTGCTGCAGGGAAGTAGAACGGGGGCGAGATTGATAGTGACACGGTGAGGAATGGCTCATTAAATTATAGGGCGGCACATCATTCATAATGCGCTGCATATGAGCTGCTGTCGTCCATACGGTGAACTATTATACTACAGCTCCATGCTTCCAGACACAGAGAAGCAGGCCCCGACTAACAATGGAACTACCTGCAGGGCCCTGTGAAAATTATACTAAAAACCCATTTAGAACGGGTACACATTATAGTGTATTATTATTTTATGCTTTAACTATTGAAAAATAGCAGATATACAAGCTCACAGCGCGGCACAGAGTGCCGCGCTGCGAGCTTGTAGATCTGCTATTTTTGAAAAATCATGAAAATTTGAATTTTTACCTGATTCTATAAGTGTCTTTTGAATCCTTCTTAAGGTTTTTGGGAAAACCTATGTTTCTATGTCAGCAATCTGGCCAGCCATCGTCAAAGAAAAGGTCCTTTTCACTCGTCCTTTTCACTTAACTGGAGCTCAGTTAGTCTGTTCTTGAGAGACTACTGTGTCAGTGGTTCTCAAACCTTTTCATGAGAAGGACCCCCAACATATTTATTTGGCCACGGACCCGCATCTCAAAATATCTAGTTTCAGGGACCACCCAGAAGCAAAATTTTAGTTACAAATGTTCGCTTTGAAAATACATATAGTCAAAGATTTGCACACATTTTCACGACTTTTTCAAAAATAGCAGATCTACAAGCTCGCAGCGCGGCACTCGGTGCCGCGCTGTGAGCTTGTATATCTGCTATTTTTCACTGGTTAAAGCATTCAATAATTCTAGGCCTAAATGGGTTAAATCGTCACTGCAGAGAAGGGGGAGGGCATTATCAACAGACAGACTGCATTTCAAATTGACCTGCTCACACCGGAGGTAGGAGGGTCCATCTGGTAGCCGGAAGGTTTCTTGTTCGATTCCCGGCTCCTCCTGGATGCATGTTGAGTTTTTAGCAGGACGTTGAACTGCTCCCGATAAGCAGGTTGGTGCCTTGCATGGTTGCCTCCCCCCATCTGCGTGTGAATGTGTACGGCATTAGCATATCTCTGCTGTCGCGCCAAAACCAGCTAACTCCAAAATGTTCATTTTTTTCATTTTCAATATTTTTTTAACCAACACACAGACTTAAATGGTGTTCAATAGTACAGATTTATGAAAAAGAAAGGTGGGCCAAACGGGTGGAGTTGGCTGGTTTGGTAGACAGTGTGGGATGGAGTTAGGAGGTTTTATTGGTCCAATATTTATCACCATCACGCAGACGTAAAGGGTGTTCAATAGCACAATATAATGTCTAATGGTGTATCTGTGTCATTGTGATGTGTGTGAATGTACATTGTTAAGCGCATTGAATGGTCGAAGAAACTAGAAAGGCACTATATAAATGCAGTCCATTTACACCCAGAATGTGGTTGGTCATGTCCATTCAAGAGTGTAATAAGAGCACCAGCACTGTCACTCTGACTGTCCCCCTTAACACTTTGTCCAAGCCTCTCAGGAAGCAAAAGGAAATGGGAACGGGAGGACATTTTTAAGTACATTCATATTTGATGACCCTATTTGATAAAAAATCCTTTTCAGTTTTTTCTTATGACAAATTATATGAATAGCAGATCTACAAGCATCTGAGCACATGTGCCCATGAAGACGTACCTAAATTAGGGACGCCTTCCTCTCTTTGAGGCGTAAAAAGGCTGCATGCAGGCTGTGACGGGCATTTTAGTGGGCAGACAAATTTGGGGGCTTGAATAGTGAGCAGGGCGCCAGCTGCCAATTCAAGTCATCTTTTCTTTCTTTCTATGGTCAACTGACTGCGGGTTGTTCATTTACTTTTAAATCAAGCGATCGCCCCGCTCTAATAGATCTGAACTCAGTCCTGTGATCAAGAAATCGAATTTCTTTGTTTTTATATACATAAATATTCTGGAATTAACTCTTCAATAAATGAGCCTGCAAATGTAGAAGAAAAGTGAAAACCACCTTAATTAATTGACCATATTTATAGATCTACCATTTTACTCGTACTTTCTACCACAGATATAAAAAGCTAGATACCTCATCCGCCCCTGCAGTTCATTGGCGCGACTGGTAAAACAGGACTGGCGGAAGTGTGGAAGGCACTCTGCCACTCAAAGTGACTACTGACCAATCACAGCGTGTCTTTTCCAGCTTTATTGGCATTTTATTGGCATTTTAGTTACAAACGTTCGCTTTGAAAATACATATAGCCAAAGATTTGCACACATTTTCACAACTTTTTCAAAAATAGCAGATCTACAACCTCGCAGCCAGGCTAGCCCCGTCTAAGATTGGCCTACCGAATGCCGCCTTCTGTGACGCACAAGGAAGCGTCCTTCAGAATTCAGGAAGCTTGCCTTAAAAATTCCAGTACTCTTTTACCAACTCCTCAGAACCGGAGGAGGCGTCTACCTATAGCTATGCTTTCTACTCCCATCCCTGAATAAATGTGTAGTAAGCGCACAAGCCTGTTCTCCTTCCCCCAGGTCTGTCTGGCAGTATGAACTACGAGGAGACCAGTGAGGATGAGGAGGATGGAGTGGAAGAACGGACATGCTCCCTGTCGCCTAATGCAGACGCCACCAGGCCCGCCTCGGCCTCAAGCATCAAGTCCAACTCGGTATGTAGCCCAATACCTCCCACAGAAACCTTTTGATGTCTTAACCCTTTAAAGGGTCATTCGGGCAAGATAAAGATAACGATAAAAAAATATCGTTCTCAATAGGGATGTGAAATAAAATCGATTTTCGACTCACTGTGACTCCAAAAATATGAGTTGTTTTTTTATTATTATTATTATTTTTTTAAGTCTTTCCCCCAAAAATGTTTTAATCGCTTGTTCAAAAACGTTATAAGCGTTAATGTTTTCCAAATTTGAGAAGATGGGTTGTTAAACATTAATACTAGGGGTGTAACGATACATTTTAATAGCGATTCGATACATATCACGATACATGATTGACGATACGATACATGGACGATTTTGGTTCATTCATGGCGATACGGTACGATTCGATTCAATGATTTAAAATCGATATAGTAACTATTTAGCAAAGAAATTAAATCTATGTGAAAGTTGGGATAGTGCATGTTTTTAAGGGAAACATGTATTATTATGGATATAAATAAGTAAACACTGTGGTTATCTGCCAAATACATGGACATTGTATATTGACAAACCTGCACCTTGACATGAACCCAGAGATTACACACATTTATCGATAGACCAGTGTAGCTATATGGAATGGAAAAGTAATTAAACCCCTCCTTTTAATTTTTTCTTCTTAACTCTCCTACTGCCAGATCATTTATTTATTTATTGGGTCTGGTGCCATCAAAAAGCGGCTTACCTTTGCGACGTTATAGTAGATAGACAGACAGACAGACATTTATTTATTTTTTTTAATTTTTTTTGGTTGTGCAATAGTGCACTTTGGTCTGCCAGGCAGCAGAGGGCGGCGTCATGCGAGAATGAATGTGAATTTGCCTGTTATGTGTTGAAGAAGAAGAAGACCAGTCACTGGCCACAGAGCCTTACAGCCAGAGGAAATCAACAAGGAAGTGAATTGTTCTCCGTTGATCTAACGCATAATGGATTTTTTACACCATCACCGCGGAAAATGTGTTTACAGTAGACGGCCGCGCGACCCCTCATCAGCTTACAGTCATCAGACGAACGAACCGAACGAGCGCCGTATTGGCGGAGAGGTCTTGCGAAATCGGGCGAACGTGAACGTTCAAAGCGTTGGGAGAGTTAAAGGTGATACACCATGAAATTTCACTTTTCCTATTTTAAAACCTTTTTTTGGGGTCCCACTAGCACCTTCTATCCTCACAAGGCAAAGGTTAAAAGTATCCCACGGGTTCTCAAAACAGGCTATCCAGATTTGCTGCCGATTGTGACGTCATCTGCCGATTGTGACGTCATCATAAAAAAAATAATAATCAAAAAAAAGATTTTTTCAAAAAAAGTGTTTTTTCAAAAATGATTTTTTTTTCAAAAAGATTTTTTTTGGGGGGGGGGGGGACATAAACAATATGACATAAATACTTTTTAAATGCATGGTGTATCACCTTTAAAAATACCAAATACAATGCACAAGTAGGTAGTATCGATACAATCGATTCTTTGCACTGCCGATTCGATACGATACAAAATCAAACGATTCGATTCGATTTTAGCTGTTTTCATTTCGATATACTTCGAAGTTAAAAACGATATTTCGATGCAGTTACTATATCGTTACACCCCTAATGAATACCTCTGATGGATTGACTCCAGCAGGAGCTGGTGCCCCCCGGCTCGCCCACGGCAGAGAGCTCGCTAATCGACGTGGACAACCTGGAGGAGTTTGTCCTGCGTCCGGCCCCGCGCGGCGTCACCGTCAAGTGTCGCATCACCCGGGACAAGAAGGGCATGGACCGGGGCCTCTATCCCACCTACTTCATGCACATGGAGAGAGAAGACGGCCGGAGGGTGAGAGAGACGAGCCATTGCTCTTGAGGAGCATCCATGTAGCGCAGGGGTCTTCAACGTTTTCAGGCCAAGGACCCCTTAGCTGAGAGAGAGATGAAGCAGGGACCCCCCACTACATATCGTATGAAATTGTGCTGCAATGTTCATCGATTTCTTATACAGCTTAGACTTGTTTGACAGCACAGTATCATCTGTGTAGGTTGGATTAATGTGTATTTTCATACATTTAACCACTTGAACTGTCAATACCTACTAGTCTGCTCTTCTTTTCCCTCTACACCAATCCTCTGTGCCAAAAAATAGCTGCGAGGCATTGTGAGCTTGTAGATCTGCTATTGTTTGGCTAATGTTCCACTATAATAGGGATGCTAGGGTTCCAGTGATTAATGTATAAAACATGAGCCTATCACACAAAGATTTGGTGGCCCCCCTGTAGTAACTGTGAGGACCCCTTAGCGGTCCCGGACCCCCTGTTGAAGACCTCTGATGTAGTGCACTGGGACCCATTTGTGGGTGCCTTAATGTTTTGTCTCCTACATTTTGTTTTTAATTATTATTATTTCAAAACCTAAAAAAAAAAACATTCCCCCCCAAAAAGCAAAGATTTTCATGATTTAAAAAATGCAATGATTTTTCTCAGTAATTTCAGTGAACAAGAACCGATGCAACAAACTGTCCACACAGAGGATTGATGTAGTCCTGCTTAGCTACCTAGAGCCTGACCGTGCCCACAGAAAGCGTTTTATGAGCAGTGGAGGCCCTGAGTTCTTGCATGAAGCATTTATTGACGCAACATTCAAACCTTTCTATCACTGCTGTGCTTTAATGTACTGCATTCAGGGGTGTCACAAGGGGGGGAAAAGTGGGACTTACTAAGGCCCAAGGTGGAGGGGCCTTAATTATTTTATACTTTAGCTATTGAAAAATAGCAGATATACAAGCTCACAGCGCTCTGCGAGCTTGTAGATCTGCTATTTTTAACACTCATGGGGGGCCCGCAGTGAATCCTGTACCCAGGGCCCAGAATTTGGTGCGACACCCCTGCCTGCATTATTAGCTGAAATAGCGCCGTAAATGACTTATCAGGCATGGCCCGGAGAATCAAATGTGACATTGATGAGCGGCACTCCATTTTCAGCGTGAAGTGCCTTGAGCACTCCGCCCAAGAAAAACACTGGGTGCCAAGAACGCTGAAACGCGATGCTTGGCACTGGGAAAAGGAGGAGCACTCTTTACCATAGAAATGCATGGCAGTGAGGCGCTGGCAGCTAAAAAAAACTCTTTCTATGGTCTCTGTCCCTAAATCGCCCACCCTACATATCCCCAAAGCCAAACTGAGGCTGGGGAGACACCATATTCGAATCCTACATCTGTAACAGTAATTTAGGCAGACGCATGAAAGTAAGAAATTGGAACAAGAACGGATACAACAAACAGACAGAGGCTCTTCTTGAGGGTATGCAGGGATGGCTGATTTCTCTCTCTCTCTCTCTCTCTCTCTCTCTAGGTGTTTCTGCTAGCAGGAAGGAAGAGGAAAAAGAGCAAGACGTCCAATTACCTTATTTCAGTGGATGCTACAGACCTTTCACGAGAGGGAGAGAGCTTCATGGGTAAACTGAGGTAAAGCCTAGTGATTCACTCTGCACACAGCACACTAATCTCTAAATGTCAGTGGTTAATACTCCACATGGATTATAGTTTCAAATGTCACTTTCAAATCCTCCCCAAATTGCGTTGAGCCCTCCACGATGACCCAGTACCATTCTGGCATCTGAGAATTGAGTACCAGAGGAATTCCCTTTAGACATTCTTTCAGCAGCATGTCACCGCTGTGTGTTTTTGCAGGTCCAACCTGATGGGCACAAAGTTCACAGTGTATGACAACGGCACCAACCCCTGCAAGAACCCCGGGGCACTGCTAGATGAGAGCAACACACGGCAAGAGCTGGCTGCTATCTGCTATGTGGGTTGAACGCAACACACAAGTGCACACGCTCATACACATGTACAGTACACTCCATCTGTTTTTCCCCCCCTGTGTCATGTTGTCATGAAAGAGATCGTTGCCTAACCATCGCTGTGATTGTCCCATTCTGCAGGAGACTAACGTGCTAGGATTCAAAGGTCCACGAAAAATGACAGTAATCATTCCTGGGATGGACTTGAACTTCGAGAGAGTACCTGTGCGGCCAAGCAATGTGAGTCTTATCCTCTCCTGCTGCTAGTGTTGTGAAAGTATTTGTCAATTGTGTCAAATACAACCCTTTCATTAACTCATTGACTGCCAAGGCACGAGTTTCACGAGTTATTACAGTACTCCCAGGCTGCCACAGCCCGAGTTTCCCGAGTTGGAAGCCATTTTGAAAAAAAAAATTCTAAAAATGCCTCAAATGTATTAGGCATGATCGCAATTGCGAAATTGCATGTTTAGCCCCATAACAAACACATCTTTCAAAATGTCAAAAATGGCTGTTTTGTCTGACTTTGAAGGCTTGTATCTCATGAATGCCTGAACGGATTTCCAAGCGGATTTTTTTGTTTGAAAGCTGTTAAAAAGTACTACACATATGGTGCATGATCTAGGCATGGGCGTGCACGATCCGTGCACTAACAATTGATCCGTGCACTAGAAATTTGGAAGGTGGCAGTGTTTGTTTTGTCTGACTTTGAAGGCTTCTATCTCATGAATGCCTGAACGGATTTCCAAGCGGATTTTTTTGTTTGAAAGCTGTTAAAAAGTACTACACATATGATGCATATATGGTGCATGGGCGTGCACGATCCGTGCACTAAAAATTGATCCGTGCACTAGAAATCTAGGATAGTGGCAGTCTGGTACTTGGGGGCCATCTTGAAATGGCATTCAATGAGTTAACCACTCATACTTTATTTTGGGCATGTGATTATATTCAATAATTGTAGACATCAGGGAAACACTAAATGTGCTTATTGGAACCTTGATGAACTCCCTAATTATCAGATTGGAACCTTGATGAACTCCCTAATTATCAGATGATCACCCGTCAAAATGTGGGTGTGTGTGTGTTCATGTGGGTGACATGAAGTATAATTCGTTGTGTGGTTATGGTTGTTTTCCAGGAGCAGGAGAGTCTTCTGAATAAGTACCAGAATCACTCGCTGGACAGCCTGATTGAGCTGCACAACAAGGCCCCTGTGTGGAATGACGACACCCAGTCATACGTGCTCAACTTCCACGGCCGCGTCACTCAAGCCTCGGTCAAGAACTTTCAGATTGTCCATGACAATGACCGTAAGTTTCTGTCTTTCCCTCCTTCTGTCTTTTTTTTCTTATTTTTGCAGTGGGAGGCACTGGGTTGGAATGTATCACGTGGGAATCGGAATTTTAGTTTTCTGTGGTTTTCAACTTTGGTGGTCAACTTTGTACTATACATTTTTTCCCTAAAGAGGATATGCGCATGACATCAGCATCATACCAAAAAACTACTTTCTGGCCTTGACAGCCCATACATCCCAACAGAAAAGTCCTGTCTGATTGCATTAAACGACGTTACTCAACTCAACTCCATTTGCCACTCGATTTGCCATTCACTTTATGCATGCGCATACCCTCTATATTTCCCAGTCATATTTATATTTGTCATATTTGTTCTCTTCCCTCACAGCTGATTACATTGTCATGCAGTTTGGCAGAGTGGCGGAGGACATCTTCACTCTCGACTACAACTACCCCATGTGCGCCCTGCAAGCCTTCGCCATTGGCCTGTCCAGCTTTGACAGCAAGTTGGCCTGCGAATGAATCACCAGTGTTAAACTCTGAGAAAATGGTTTTATTTGTGGACTCTTCTGAGTTACACATGTATACTGAGGATTTTACTGTGTTGCACCCTCCCCCTTCGTCTCCTCACCAACCCCTTCTCCTGGGGAGGAGTGAATCGATTGTGCTCACACAAACACACTAACGCGCCTCTCAACGGTGTAACACATCCAACAGGACAATGAACAGTTGTACCCAAGCGTGTTTTCTGTTGTGCGTCTGCCCGTCTTGACATTTGTACAGTCATAGTCACCAGCAAATCTACCTTTGAGAGGAGTAAACCCATACTGGACCTGTCCAATGTCCATGACCCTTACTGCCTATTGTCATTAGCACCACCTCTAACAGGACTCGCACTCGGATCACACTAATGAACAGGTGTGAAGTGGAAGCAATACCGGGTGCAGGGGATGTTTTTTGGTGATGTTGGTGTTCCCTTGTTGGCAATGGATACATTGCCTTCTATTTGTAATTTTTTTCATACTGTCTTAAAGGAATATTCCACTGTTTTTAGCCCTGCTTGTGGCTGGGCTCTAAAGAAGGCGATGTCGGTTTGGTCCATCTGTTTCTCCACCACTTTAAGTCCAAAACATTTCTTAAAAACTGCCGTGTGAGGCTATGTCAATCGAGGTGTTTTTTCCCGGCTGAAAACGTCAAGGTGCGTGCTTGCCTAAAAACAGCACGAGTGCACGCTCATGCGCGAAATAAACGCTCAGTGCCTCATCATGCTGCTGGAGTTTCCAAAAGCACAGCAGTCCCATTGTAAACAATTCAAAACGGGGGGGAAAAACGTATTGGTGAACACACGGCCCCTTACTGATTCCAATATAGGCCATTCCTATAAAAATTTAGGCCAACATTTACATTTATAGTTATAGAAAAGTTATCTAAAAATCTAACTTTTCGTGAATCCAAAATATATATATACTACAGTATGGTCCCTGAGGATGATCTCCAACTATTTGAGTGATCCATGGCCTTTCCTTTAGCATCAACCTCTGGATAAAATATCAACTTTGCACATAAGATATCACATAATCTGTATTGTCTGTATTGATAGGTGTAATGAACAATACAGTACATGGTGCTAATTTCATCAACGCTCTCTGTATCACAGAAGCCTCGATTCAAAGCACCATAATATTGGCCACACAGACTGCCTAAAATCACTGCCTTTAGAGTGAATTCTGGGTATTCTAGGAGGATCTGACAGCAAAGAGCTGTCTGATGATTACTGATGTGTGGCAGTAAAATGTTAGTTTTCTTGTCTGGTATTGCTTGTAAAGTTAACACAGTTAATGTCACAAACCGATTAACAACCAGAAACTTGACAGTGGCGTATTCCTTTTGTTTTAGCCAGTGCATATCTATGCTTGTGCACACATGTGCACAAGATAAAAGGGAAGAGAAAAACCAAGCACTTGTATTACCTTTGAGTGAGACAAGCGCTATCATCAAAAACTAGTGCAAATACCCTGACATTTTATGATTTATAACTCTAGCCAATGTTTAACAATGATTTTGCCGCAGTTGCTTTGTAATTTGTCTATTTTACTCATGTTAAAATATGGCTGTATGTTTTAATCATACAGTAACTCATTCTTCTCTTACTTCTGTTTGCTGGTGTGGAAAGTGCATTATTGAGAATAGGATATATCTTACTTAAACTCATGGGTTTTTGTGTTTTAGTGAAACTGTTTTTAATGTTTAATTGTGATATTGTCTTACCCATTTGGAATTGTACGTAAAAGCAGAATTGCACAATGAATTTGAAAAAGGGATTTATCATGAGTTTTGCCTTAATATCTGATTTCTCCCAGTGATCTTTAAATATTGTGAAATATGAATTAAATTTAATTAAGAGTGGCAGGTTGTTACTGATATGCCATGATGTCTAATCCTTTCACATTAAGATACCAGACATTCAGTGGAGATCCCTAGATCGCTTTTGATCATGGTCACTTAAATATTGTCTAAACCTGGCCTTGGAAGGATAAAGGACTTTAAGTGGAGATGATGTTGATGGGTTGGACTTTTATGTTTACCTATTAAAGTATGGTATGTTCCTACTCGAGTAGGTCCTCAGGTTAACTCTTGTTTTTAACAGGAAAATGGCAAACTGGTTCCTTTCAAGCGGTTTAATCATGTTCAAATAGAGAATTGTGCCAGCACCCTACGATGAGTTGTTTTTCCCTCATTGTTTAAATGAGAAAGACAAATAAATCAAATATGTAGCAGTTTGAAGAGGCAATGGTTTGTATCATATATTTTTGGAATATCACATTCTTTACTACAGAGGACTTTGGTATGTGACATTCAATTCTGACATTGTGAACTCATTGCTCTCAATAAATGAATATTGAACCATTAAATTACTGTTTGATATTTTTTAATGATTCTTTTAGATCCTGAAAAGCTTTTCAGTGTAAAATACATTAATCAAAGTAACTTCAGAAAAGTGCAATTCAAATATAATCCATTAACCACTAGTACCATATCCTATATATCAGTGTTAGGCAACTGGTGGGCCAAAAATTGGCCCACCAGTGATGACATCTGGCCCGGCAAATGATTTTGTAATTAATGTACTATATCTTGACACTAGTCCCACATAAAAGCTAGTGATTCTCAAAGTGGGGTAGAGGGACACTCAGGGGTCCTTGCAGGGCTTCCCCCAGCTAAATTGTAGTTTGGACCTAAATGGACCCTTAAATGATGGGGACCTCTGTGACTGATTTGACAGCAAAGTTGAATAAATGTGTCTTTATACAGAGTTACTTCCAGTTCAAGTATGAAAGGCGGTCAACAGTTTGGTATCCACAGCATTTCCACTTAAATAGTAGACTCCAATACTGATAAAAGGCCAACAAAAACATGAATTAATAGTCGGGGGATATCTTCAGACTACAAATGATCAATACAAGTCTATACAAGTCAACTGTAACAGCTGTCTGTTACTCGGTCAAAATTTTAAAAAAAAGTTTACGAAAAATACAGTGCAGTTCTGAGTTCTCAAAAAAGAATAAACAAAACAAATGCCTAGTGTTTGCCACAGTGCCACTGCCAGGTACAAAATCTCTGCTCTGCAAATATAGTAGTAGCCTAACAGTATCAATCACATCTGACATTGTCTGCTACTCTCTGTGCAATACCAACAAGATTTGAAAAGAACAGATAAGTGCCATTCTCAAATGTAAAGGTAAAATATGTATTTGGCCTTAATTCCATTGCACACACACACATTGTTACATACCAGTGTTAATTTTTAACATAGTTAATGTGGCAAAAAGATGTTGATTGTGTATAGTCCATCGTATTTACTTCCCATCAAACAAAAACAAATGTGTGATTATCAGCAAGTACTAATCTATTTCAACCAATATGACAGGCATCTGTCAATCAATCTCCCAATCTTGCACCTGTGAGTGAGTGAAAAATAAACCCTTGATTCTCCCAACAGAGAGCTACGATTCATTGACAAACATGGCCACAGCTGCACATTACAAACTATCATCTTTTTAAGGTTTAAGAGTACCCTAAAATAATTCATGAATTAGGCACTGCAGTAATGGATTATTCGGCACTGCTTTGTTTTACATTATTTTACATTGTGGACAAAAATGACATCCAGGCGGTTCATGGTAGTCCTCAACACCCAAAATCAGTCCTCAGACACACAGGGCAGGCGCCTACAAATTCAGGCCCACAATTGAGACAGCGGTCTCACTTCGGGTAAGGGAAAACGGTGTACTGCAAGCCAGCCCATAGGCTGGCTTGCAGTACATTGCAAGTCATTGTAATTCAACTGTGGTTAGCCTAATATTAATATAATCCTACATGAATTGAAGACTATATTGATTTAAATACAAATATTTTTCCAAATGTTTGGACTGACTCTGCCAACATATCTTCTTGTTTTCTAAATAAATGATGTGTGTCACATTTAATTTGCCACTTGAATGGATTACCCATAATGCTAACAGAGCAGAGGGGAGAAGGCAGACAGAGAACCTGTCGCTTTTCAGTGACATCACTGTCTTTTCTGTAATGCATTTACGAGCGCTGACTTTGAAGATCCCGACATTTTCAACTACAGAGTGAATTCTCCAGGTTAGTATTAATCAAAAAATAACCTGCAAGACTCCGTTTGGAAGAAGCAAGATGCGATAATTTCCCGAAATAAATAGCCTAATTATACACGAGATACAAGCGTATCTGGGTATTGAAAACCACAAGGGATGCGTCCATGTCGGGAGTACCATGCGGCCACTTAAAACTTAAAATTTCCAATGCTAACACTTTTGACTCACTGATGAAGCATATTATGGTATGTTGTGGGTTGTATATTGCGATGGCAGTTATATCACATTAAAAAGGAGAATTAAACAAATGGGACACATTAGAACACAAATAAAATCCCTACAACCTCCGTATTCAACCAGTGAAATTACTGTATTTTACGATGCCTCTCATAATTGCATTGACAGCTGCAGTACACTGTTCTCCCTTACCCGAAGTGGAGCCGCTGTCACAATAGGGGGTGTGAATTTGTAGGAGCCTGTGTCTCTAATAGCTGCACACTTCTAATGTGGTCTACCCTGCCTCCAACACTGATTGGCTGAGACCTGCCTAGGCTGCTACACTAGGAAATAGGCTCTCAAGGTGTCATTTCATATCGTCTTTAAATAGCGTCGGTCAGGATGTATGGCTGAGGTCTTATACCCAATAATCAACTGCTTTCACAGAAATCTCCAGTGGCTCAATCTTCAAAGGGAATTGTTTGCATCCTACCCAGAAGTAAGGGAAGACCATCTCGGGGATGTGCTTGAAGGTGTAGATGTGCTTGTCGTCAGCTGTGTCATAAAAGCCCACCTGCCTCTTGTCACAATCCAGTTGCACTCTGATTCTCTGGGGGTTTCTCTTCAGGTTAAGTCTGGTTAAAGGCGAGGTACCTGCAAAATACATTTCGTGGTAGAAGTACACTGTATAGTAGCCGTTCTTCAGCACCGAGGACACTTTCTCTTTCCTCAGGACAGATTCTTTAGCCACGCCGAGGACCCAGGCAGTGTTTCCCCCAACTTCTACCTCCCAGAAGTGCTTTCCTGTGGCGAACATCTGGCGGCCCAGTACGCCTGTGTCCGGGTCAAATCTCTCAGGGTTGTCGGGAAGCCGTTGCTTGACATCGCTGTCACTGACACTGGTAAGATCATCTGAGAGCAAGAGCCAAGGGGCAGCCGTGTTTGGGTCCAGAGTCACCGGAGCTACAGATAACAGTGCAGTTCATTAGCTGTCTAACTGTAATGAATGTAATAGCGTTGTTGTCGTTCTGGTTCATTCAATGTGTTCTTTGTACCTTGTGAATGACTAATGCTCATGTTAGAATATGTTGCAACATTCCTCCTTATGACCAGGGCAATAACACTTTTAAAAAAAAATCTTAGTCCTATATTAAGCACTCACTGTAATTGACAACACTTTGCATCCTCTCCCACACAGTGTACTTTAGGGACCCCAGGTGTTCGGCAACATCTATTAGGGCTCCTGGAGTCATAACTGGGTCCTCCAGTGGACACTGAGCCCTAGAAAAAAAGAAAGAAAGAAAGAAAGAAATCGATATTTAACACAACTGACATTGCAACATAAGAGAATGAGAGAACCGACTAAAAGGCCACTCACCTTTCCAGTGTCTTCTTGCATTCCTGGAAGAGAAAACAAGTTCATCATCATTGGAAATAAAAAACTATAACTGATACAATCTGACAAGACTTGCGCCAACTTACGTTAAGGACAGAAATGCCCTGCGTATCCATCACCACCTGCAAGGCTGTGATGGACTCAGACAGAGAGGTTATATTTCTGGTCATTTCACCAATCCTCTGTCTCACTGCCTGAATCTTCTCCGCCTCCTCTTTCTTCAGGTCATCCACCTTGGCCTCTTCCGCTGCTTTCAGGAAACGGTAGAGTTCCTCAAACTCCTCTCGTGTCCGTCTCTCCACAAACTGCGCTTGGACCTGAAATGATAACCTTTGTCACTACAGTCTGGAAATCATCTACAAAGTTTTATGACATCTTAAAAAAACAACCACAAAAACAACACCTGAATGTGTGCCTCAGTATCCTCATAGCTTTTCTTCATGTTCTCAAAAGCCTCCCTCTTCTCCTGCAAATCCCTGATTGCATGCTTCATTTCCTCCTGTGTAGACAATTGTGGGCGAAATCAAAGTGAGCACCTGTAGCCTAGACACACTTTTGCATATTTTTACTGAGGATTTACCAGACAATAAGACAAAAATCACACAACATTTTTTTTTCTTAATCATCTTCTGAAAACAGTCACATTATTCTGTTAACGCGACGTAAAACCTTGATCTCTACCTTCATGTCAACAACGGCCTCTGCAAGTGGACAGCACTCGTGCTGTTTGTGCTTTCTGGACGTGTGGCAGACGATACAGATGGGCTCCTTGTCCTGCAGGCAAAATAGCTTGAATTTCTCCTCATGAAGAGGACATATCTCTCCTGGATGACAGTAAAGCTCTGCTCCTGGAGCTTCCGGTTCGTCATCCTGAATGTAGGCGTCACATAAGTTCTTCAGGGTCAGACTGGCCACAGGTTCGTCTGCAGACTCTTTCCTGCAGAGAGGACAGTCGCGGCCATGTCCCCGCGGAGACCAGTACTGCTGTAGGCAGGCTGCACAGAAACTGTGGCTGCACTTGAGGACCACTGGGTCTCGGAAGATATCGCAACATATGGGGCAGGTGAGGTCCAGTTCTGGGAGCGAGAGTCTACCAGCCATTCTTCACACTCACTGGAAACAGTTCGTCCGAGAAGGAAACTAGAATTAAAAAGGACAGTGGAAAAGATGTGGGCGTCAGACAAACAGATAATATATACAATACACTAACACAGCTTACTTTCATAGAACTATTCAGGAAAGCCTTCAAATTGAATATAATCGCAAATCAATATTGTATATATTATTTGTACTTTATGTATTTACATTTCAAATACTTTTGCTTCTACTCCACTACATCTCAGATCCAAACATTGTACTTTTACTCAACTACATTTATTTTAACACTTTATGCTTTGTAGATTTTGATTATTATAACAAAACACTTCAGCCATATATCATTTAGGGCCATTTGAAAATAGCCGATCTACAAGCTCACAATGTGTCACAACATTGCGACGCATTGTGAGCTTATAGATCTCAGTGACGTCATTACGTGCGCATCCCGCGTCTCTGACGCATTCACGTTGCCTAGAGACGCATTCACGTCAGTGATCTGGGGTCCCACGGACGCATCGCCTCCAGAGTCCACGTGAAAATAATTTACCACGTCGCGAAAAAATATATATTTTAAAAAGTCCACAGACGCCACCATTGTTTATGGGTGAAGGCATGCTACTGTACCCTACGTTAACACAAATGAAATCCGCGTAGAAAGTCTTAAAACAGACGATAGAACTAACGACAGTGTGTGTTTGCATGGTCACAGAATTCAATGGGTGCCTTAGTTTTAGCGTAGCACCGGGCCGCTCTCTGACCATAGTGGCACAGCGTGTTAGGTGATACACCAAGAAGGGTTCCCCCCCACCGAACGTGGGTGTTATCGGGTAAGCGTCACGTCATGGGCTGCTATAGCGGCCGGGGGCCGGGAGGTACAATGTGTCATCGATAGTTGTGTGCTTTGGAAGTGCATGCGTGCCGCGGAACAACAGTGGAACGCGTGAAACACTAAAAAGTTTGGTTACCTTTTGGAAAAGACAAGGGGAGAGCTAATACAATGGGCTATATGCAGCACGGTTGTTACATCATGCTCGGGAGGGAACACTGTCTTCGACAATGCAGACGGAGCCAGGCACTTGTCCATAATGCATCACATAAGACCCAAGTGCAATCAATAACTTTGCACGTCTGCGACTAGCTCTAGTCCATAGCGTTAGTGGAGTTCTCCTCCACTAACGCTATGGACCAGAGCTAGTCTGAGACGAGTTGAAACAACTCCAACGCGGGCTGTTGAAGCAGCGCGACAACCGTTCTCTTCCACCCACAGTATGTGGTGCTTGAAAATATGAATGATTCCATCGATAATAATCCGTTTGGGACACTCAAAATCACTGCCATAGAGTTATAATGTATCGCTCCGTGCGTGCGAATGAATCCGTAGCGTTGCCAGCGCGACTTCTGAGTCTACCGAGATCACAACGCGGTGCGAGCAGACACGGTTTGAGCTTGTTGATTGGGTATGTTTTTGTTGCGTGACACCGTCGTACTATGCATTATAAATTGTTAAAGAGACGGTACACATTTAGTTTCTTCAAATATTTTCCAAAAATAAAAAGGTTGACTTGCCTTCTGTCTGTTAAAGTACTGTATTTGAAGGCCCTGGTCAAATGTATTTAATGGAAAAAATAGATATGCATTTACTGTAAAAAAGAAAAAAAGAGAGACATGGAAATGTTAGCCTATAGTTTATAGTATAGTTTTACAGTAGGCTATTATTATTAATTCATGAATAGTACTGTAATTATATATATATAGTGTCTCATCATGTCTTTCCACAAAATAACAGAAAAAAGCTCAATAGTGGGCTCGATAAAAGCCCGGCTCGATAAGCAACATCGATAAGGTGCTCATTATCAATAAAAATTAACGAGCTCCATCCCTAGTGCTTCTTCATCTCAAGGTACTATTATAGTTTAATTGTTTCATTCGTTTTTGTATGTATTTTGTAAGATAAACAATGTAAATAACCATATAATAACCAATTCAAGTTAAATGCTGCACTTTGTCAAAAATGACATGACGCGTTGAATTTTTGTGGGACCCATAAAATATCCCTGGGACTCATCCGAAAGACCCTCCTTGGGTCCCGGGACTCATTACATTAAAAACCTATTAACATCACTGGATCTGACATTTTCAAAAGCTGTTTATACATTTGAAAACTTGAAATGGGACCATACTGAACGAGGAAGTTTACATTATTGTGTAAACAGTGCTGCTGTCAGTGTGAATATTCAGGGTGAAGTAGAAAGGTCAAGGTGTGAGCTGCTGTGATAGGAGAAGGATATCAAATGGAACACAACCACCTTTAAAGACTATTAAACCATTGTATATATCCCTACTCTGCCTGCATGTAACCTTGATACATGAAAACTCTTTTCACTCCTTTCACTACATATTGTGTTTTGATTGTATTGTATTGCGTACACTTCTGCTTTGGCAATGTAAACGTATGTTTTCTCATGCCAAATAAGCCCTTTAACTTGAAAATGTAATTGAATTGAATGTCATCCTACAAATTAGAATGTGAAGATTAATCTATCAGCCATATGCATCCAGAGAACTTATTGCTAACGATCTGGACTCTAAAAGACCAGAGCTAGCTGCACTGCACGCTAGCCTTGGATCCACAGTCTATGCTTGCATTGCTTGGATCACAAGGCGTTTCATCTGTCAGTCTTGTATCAAGGCGAACTGCACCACACTGCTGTTTGATATGAATAAATGACATTGATATGTAATCAATGTCATTGGTAAGTTACTTATTAAAACGTGTTTAACCCCTGTCGTGTAATTGACAACATGTACGATGTCTGCAGAGAGATTTTGACAAGCGCTGACAGCCAGGTCGCAACGCCGGCCCCGCCCGCTCCCCACGAAATTACATTGACTGTACACTAAATGTATGAAATAAAGTTACATTCATACAGAACAATGTCTGAATCGTACCTGAAATCGAGACTACGCAGCTGCAACGAACACAGCATCGAAAGCTACGCGTAAGGTTTTATTTTTCACCCAACTTCCTGGTTCCTCCTACTTCCTGCTGGACTACTCAAAGGAAATATTTAACTCTTTGAGCTCCTGTCTGTCCAGTTAGTCAATATGCTCCCAGTCCCCCACTCAATGAGTGAATAATATAATGATGCTTTGTAATTGTAGCCTGGCTGTGCCTGTGACTGTCCATATGGTCTCCGGCCATCCAACTTTTCGTCTCTTGGAGAGTTCCGACTTTCCGACGTGCAGGTTCAAGAACTTCGGTAAATGCTTTTTAGAAGTTGGGAGTGAAGTCATGTTGTAGTTCACGAACCAGACCTAGGCCATGAAGACCACAAGCAGCTCCCAGCTCACAGCCGTTGCCAAATCCTACATAAACAAAGCTCTAGTAATTTTAAAACGACATACACAGCAGTACCAGGTAAGTTAAAATGCACAAAATCAATACATCTAAATGTTAATTATAGTAGGCTTACTCAGAAATGTTTGCCTACTACCCGCAGTTCCTCCCCAGACGTGCGTGACAACAGGTGTAACCTTCTTATTATAACTCTATGGGTGTAACCAACACTATCACTGCCCCAGCCCAGGCGCTTCAACCTTGACAGCCTCTACAGTTTGACACTGTCATCTAGTGGCGACTGGGTGTAAAATATTATAGACTATTGTAAAACACATTTTAATTAATAAATGTTGGTGTAAGTGCTGCCGAATCAAGGCTATTCTATTTAATTTTACTACAAAAAGCTCAGAAACAATGATTAGATATTTCCAATTGTCATTTGGCATCAATTTCTACTGCTGTTGAAGTTTATACATAATACGTAGTTGATTGATTATCTCCACAAAGCCAGGCTGGGAGGAAAATATTATGTTTTTGCCCAACTATGAGTGTGTGTAGACAGCTAATCTCGGACACTGAGATGAAACTTTGCTCAGACATAGGCTCTCAGCCACTCTGCTGCACATGCACACTCAAATTGGCCTCATGGTGGCGCTATGACATGCTGCTTTCACGTTTTGGCCTATAACTCTAGAACTGTAGGTCATAGGCTACAATTAATACTACTAGTAAGACGCCTCAGGGCGACATGCAGAGCGAGGTCACGTTAATTCTTGTCCATCTGGCCAGTGATGTATATCGGACCAGTTACCCATATATGGAGACCCCTGGTACCGTACCCATATATGGAGAGTCTTCCTAGTTCCTCCATATATGGGCATTCCCATATGAAGTCCTGTTAGATATGGGCTTAATATTGATGACGTCAGGGATATCCATATATGGGCATAAAAGGGATTCTGTTAGAGTGCTTCCCATGACATCACAACAACATACAATCCCTTTTATGCCCATACATGGAGATCCCTATCTGAACCAGCCACACAGATATGGGCAATGTCTTGGCCATCTGGCCAGTGATGTATATCGATGACATCAGGGATCTTCATATAAGGGCATAAAAGGGATTCAGGGGAATACCCATATATTATGGATTTTTACATAAGTGATGTGTCAGGGGAACCACAGTGTCAGGCGTGACCTTCAGACAGAGAGACAGACAGACAAGATGTGCCGGTTTTCATAGTAAACATGGGACCTACGGTCGCAATTAGGCTACTACTACAGATTTTGTCCTAAACTCAGTTAACTCACATAAGCCTATTGGTAGGCTACACATCTCTGGAGTCATTTGATGAACGTATAGATTTTCATAAAAATCTTCATTCCTATTAGCCCTATTCACAGCCCGCCCACTCGGCAACTTCCTGGTGCTGAAGTCACGTTTTGAAGGGTAAAACCCTGCTAAAAGCCCCTAGAGTTAACACAGAAATCGCAAATTTAATGCAATTTCCGAATAGTACAGTATAAAATACGGCTAGCATGATCAAGAACACAAGATAGTAAAAGGCACAAAGCATTATAATTTACTTTACCGTTCGAAATAATGATTTGTTGGCTTTAAGTCCAGCAATTTCTGTGTTATTTTACCCTTCTAAACTGACGTCAGCACCAGGAATTTGCTGAGAAATTTGCTGAGTGGGCGGGCCGTGAATAGGGCTTCCAAAATTTCAAGAAGGACCCATGTTGAGTTGTTCTCATCGATTGTATTGTATTGTATTGTTATTAGGGAGTTGTGTGCGCACTACACATATTGTATGGTTTACGATCAGGTTTATTTTTGTTTACACCTGTAAGCCTTAGTGTTGCCCGATCACGTGATCGGATCGGCCGCCGATATGGCCGTTTGGCCGATATGGCCGTTTTTTTTTTTTTTTTTTCTCAAAAAAATATTTTCTGGGAGTACTGAAAGTTACAGGTAAGGTGAATGCGATATGAAATGTAAGCTTACCATAATCACAGTAATCCTTAATCATTTTCAATCATATTCAAGGGCTTTTGGAGAAATGAGACAGACAGAGCACTGCAGAGGGAAAGTGATTGTGTCAGACTCTGTGTCCAGCTGGCAGCTGATGCCAATAAGTAGTAATTGGCCCCTTGTTAATGGATCAAAGGAAGGCAATTATGTCTCTCTGCACTGTCAACTAGCTGCTACAGATGCATACTTTTCAAGCAGACTGGTTAATTGGTTCTTAACTTATTTTGTTTCAACTTTAAAAATGGCCAATGTTTTACCAGTTTTTATATAGTTTGTTGATTATTTTTGATGCTGTAATGGTCTATTTTATTTTATTTTTTGAGATATTAAACAGGTTTTAAAAGTCCTTAAACTGCCAAATTTCAAATGCCACACCAAAGGTCCGCTGCACAATGATTGAGAAACACTGCACTAGTAGGCCTATATCACTATACACTACTCATACGCTTTGTTTTAAATTTGTTGATTCAGTGCTGCACTAAGTGATAGAATGAATACATTTTTTTTTTCTTAATGCCTTGCCAAAAGATCGGATCGGGAAAGATCGGGATCGAATCGGAAGCAATAATATTTGATCGGTATCGGATCGGGAGCAAAAAAACCCTGATCGGGGCATCCCTAGTAGCCTACAATATAAATGTATATACTGTATGACCTGATGATGTGAAAGCAAAGCAAAACACACATCTTTTCCATAACAGCTGATGAGGGGCTAGCACTGTGATGTAGCAGAGAATAAGGTTGAACCTTACCATAGATTCAGTTTGTGTGATCCTTCCTAATTATGCCAGAGAACGCAACAACCCATTTTACAAAGAAATGGCAGAAATCCAAACAACCCCAAATTTCCGCCACCTGTTCTGAGTAGGCAATCCAGCCTGGCGGCCAGTGGCGGGGATCTGAGTGAAAATACAACACTATTGGCATCAAAATATACTTACTGTACCAAAGGTAAAATTACTCATTATGCTGATGATTTCGGAGTCATTGTTGTATTTTAATAGACCTACAGTAAATGCATTGTGTTCAGCACCTTAATGTTGCATCTGTAAAGGTTGGGCACATTTGAATTACTCTATGTGCTACTGACTAGCTTAACCTAAAATATAAATACATATTAACATTTCAGTTAACTTATGATATGGATTTATAATGTAAATATGCAAAGTATAAAGACTAAAAGTCTAAAGCTGTCAAATATTTGTAGTGGAGCAAAACTACTGAAATGGAAGTAAAATGACCTAAAAATAAAAAAAAATATTATGTGTGTTCTGTCCTATTTGAAATAATTTGCAACTCTAATTTTGTAACTCATTTTTCACCCAGTGCCAATTGCCTAAACTGTAATCCTGGGCTCTGCTCTCCCTCCAACCTGGGGAGAGCCCCGAACTGAGCTCATGCTTTTTTCTGTGCATGAGGAGTGAACATACCGCTTCTTATCACCTGACAGGGGGGAGTTTCCCCAGGAGGACGTAGCGTGTGGAAGGAAAACGTTATTCCAACCAGTTCCTTTCCCCTCCATCAGGCGCCCCGGCTGACCAGGGGGAGGCAGTAAATGAAACTATAAATGGAAATGTGAGTGTGACCTACATCAGTTCAGTCTACAGTTCAGTCTGCAAAGAAAGTCAAATTAACTTTAATGTCATCTTTCCATATTTTGGCACGTTGGCAGATTTTCTAATATCAAGCTTGTTCCCTGGGGCTTAAGACCAAATATCTGGTATCATGATCCCAGTGGTGCTGCTATAAATGTAATGCATATGAATGGGAAGCACGTAAATGCTGTTATGTTAAATCCAAGTCACGATTCCACTAAATCACAATTTTGTAGTGATATCAATCACTGTGTAATTCATCTTTTATTTTTTTCTTGTTGAATTATAATGTATTATGTATTTTTGTTAATTTGTGTTGTGACTGTTATTAATAGTTATTGAACATCCAGCTCTATGTATTAGCCTATCATGTTTAATTATGCAATGATCTGCCATATACATTTTATTTATATTTTAGGTGTTTAGCTGAGGCTGTTATCAAGAGCACTTTACAATAACTAGAATGGTATTGACTCAGTCCCCCCTTGCTCAAGGACACAGACAGGATACTGTTTTCTTTTTTAAAGATTTGTTTTGGGGCTATTGCCTTTATTGGATAGGACAGTAACTGACATGAAATGGGGGGAGAGATGGGGAGTGACATGCGGCAAAGGCCGTCCGGATCGGGAATTGAACCGGCGACTCCGCCAGGCATCCATGCCTATGTGGCAATCATGCCTAAGTAGTATGCACCTGAACCAGTAGGCCAGCGGGCGCCCCGACAGGAAACTGTTTTCAATATTGAACAGAGGACCGTTCCATGTCATGTAATATGTTCGTATTTATCGTTGTACATGCACACCACTCATAATCAGTGCTATCATCCTTTTATTCTAGGCATTTTCTGCAGCAACTGCATTTGAGTCGTCGGTCGGACCAGTGGGTTTCAGAAGAGTTGTCAAACTCTAGAGAAGGTGAGGTGTTTCTCTTTCACATGAACACCGTTTCATTTATACAAGAAGTTAGCCGAGAGTGCAAACATTTGTAAGACATACTTGTAATTTCCCCAACAATGAGGCAAGCCTTTTCTCATTGAATGCAGTGGTGTAAAGTAACATAAGTACATTTACTCAAGTACTGTAGCCTACTTAAGTATAATTTTGAGCTACGTTTATTTTATTGGAGTATTTCCAATTTTCAGTACTTTTACTTCTACTCCACTATATCTCAGAGGCAAATATTGTAGTTTTACTCCACTTTAGTTACTAGTTACTTACTTTGTAGATCTGTATCATTATACATCATACATTACTCACTTCAGTCCTATACATTTTGTCCATTTGAAAATAGACGATCTACAAGCTCACAATGTGTCGCACAAATGGGTGGTTCTCCCTGTTAAGTAAAAAAAATAATAGCCTACATTACTTTTTTTCCACCACTGATTGAATGGAACCAATATTCTACCCGACCGGACCCGACATTTCCGGGCCGAGTAGAGCCTAAAATGTATGCTAATTGGTCGGGCCTCCACGTCGGGCCTCCACGCGGCTCAATGAAAAAATAACATTTATATTTTTAATTATTATAGGGGAGAGTGGGGTAAACTGTAAACCTTTTCATTTGCTCCCCTCTAGGCGAACTACAAGATATATCAGTAAAAATGTACACATTTCCCAGTAATTTGGGACGTTTCCTAACAATGGAAGTTATCAGAATGTATTCAAGACAAAAGGCAGTGAAACCGGTGTAAA
The DNA here is from genome assembly GCF_963921795.1 of Nannobrachium achirus. Lineage (NCBI taxonomy): Eukaryota > Metazoa > Chordata > Actinopteri > Myctophiformes > Myctophidae > Nannobrachium > Nannobrachium achirus. Next base: position 40,507,664 of record NC_137830.1, read on the forward strand.
CTGACCGTTGGAACCACAGATATAAAGAGCTAGATGCCTCGTTCTCCTCTGCAGTTCATTGGAGCGACGTGCAACAGTTGTAGTCCGGACATCCTGGAAAAACTAAGGGAACGCTATCAGTCAAAGTGACTACTGGCCAATCACAGCGCGACCTTTCCGGGACTTATCCAAGGACTACAATTCAATTCAACATAGCCAGTTCCGATGTTGCGCGGCTCAGCTGTTCTTACAGGCTGTGTACGTAAAGATCTGTCAGTCAAAGTCTTGTGTCTCACCTACCTCTGATTGGCCTAGCAACTTCCCTATGTGTGACGCACGTGGAAGCAATGCACACGTGATTCCCTTAGTCCCTCAATGCACATGCATCAGAGTCGAAGGAGGCGTCTACCTTTCTATGTCTATGGTTGGAACGCTTACCAGGGCGCTGGCCCCTCTCTTGGCTTATCTACAATGTTTATGACATCAAAAATAAAACATATATGATGTAATATTAGATTAAAATAGTTTTAAGACTAAATTGACCTTGTGCCTCATGTTGGGGTAATGTGAGACAGTGTCTCGGTTAGTCGCTTTACCCCAAAGCAATTGTCTCACTTTACCCCACAGCCACATTTTGGGAAAAAGGACATCTCTTATCAATTCAGGGTAATCTTCAGCTAGCATCTATCACATGGATTTATATGTTGGTAGTTCATCAACATGTATGATATAAAATGTTCTCCCTGAATCAATTTGCTTTGATACAACAGCTGATTATGTTGACAGCAAGAACATTTACTTTTACATGCAAAAAAACATATTTTTGTGAAAAAAGCATGTTTTCCACAGCACTATCAGGTCCACTCCTTCATGGCAAGGGGGAAATTCAAGGGGCTTGAAAATATAATGGTTACATGACCACAAATGTGTTCCATTGCCCAGATACAGGGGGTGTCTCAGTTTACCCCACTCTCCCTCTGTTACTTTGTGAGCATGCCTCACTGTTTTGTTGTGAATGTACAGTAGATCACCACTAGATGTCAGCATACACCCAGTTATAACATTCAAACTGGGGAATCTGGGCCACACTGATGCTAAAAAGACATAAACGGACTGTGTCCTTGTCTTTGTCGTTCAACATCAAAAGTAACTGCAGCTAAAAAGACAAGCATAAAGGAGACATAAATTGCCTCATCTGCTCATGATGGCGTCCTGTGAAGAATGCCAGTGGTCTTTCATTGCCGAGCTGTCGAATCTACTCACAAATTTACCTGGACGTGATTGTCTATTGCTTGCCTCCCCTGCCCCCGTAAATTGGATGTCAGCTCGAGTGATGTGGGCTAATGGTGATTCATTATTGCTCACAACCTGCTACCGCTCACAGAGCCGCAGCTTTACTGGGGGGGCCAGGGGAGGAAGCCTGTCAATCTCTCAGATTCTAATGAGAGTAGGCAGGCTGACACAGAGCAGAAACAATCCCACTCTGGAGCTGTCTCGCTCTAACTGACAGATACCCTGACACAGCGTCTGGGTCAGGGGTGGGAGAAGTACTCCAGTGTAATAGTAAAAGTAAAATTTTCAATACTGCAATGTAGATGTACTCGGTTACAAGTAAAAGTCAGGAATTCAAAAAAGTAAAAGCATACAAGTATTGCTATCAAAATGTACTTAAAGTATTAAAGTAGAAAGTACTCGTTATGCAGAATGTCCTATTTGAAGTTATCAAATGTGTAAAAGTCTTTTGAAAATAGCAGATCTACGACGCATTGTGAGCTTCTAATGTATATTTTGTAATAATAATTGAAATCTACAAATAATAATAATAATAATAATAATAATAAAACTTTATTTGTATAGCACCTTTCATGACATGAAATGCAGCTCAAAGCGCTTTACAGAGCAGAAAATGAAGCACAAGTGCTTAACAGAGAAAAAATAAAATACAAATAAAAAATACAGAATAAAAACAAATAATACATTTTTCTACCCCTCACTTTGAGTAGACTTTCCTATTTTCTAGGAGATACTTACACTGTTATTTTAATACATTTTTCTACCCCTCACTTTGAGCAGACTTTCCTATTTTCTAGGAGATACTATTCTACCCTTTACTTCGGTGTAGACTTCTCTGTTTGCTAGGGGAAAACCTTCCCTATTGCTAGGGGTATACCTTCTCTGTTCTACAGAGGAAACCAAACCTTCCCTATTGCTAGGGGTATACCTTCTCTGTTCTACAGAGGAAACCAAACCTTCCCTATTGCTAGGGGTATACCTTCTCTGTTCTACAGAGGAAACCAAACCTTCCCTATTGCTAGGGGTATACCTTCTCTGTTCTACAGAGGAAACCAAACCTTCCCTATTGCTAGGGGTATACCTTCTCTGTTCTACAGAGGAAACCAAACCTTCCCTATTGCTAGGGGTATACCTTCAAAACCAGTAAGTAACTAGTAACTAAAGTTGTCAAATTGTACTGGAGTAAAAGTACAATATTTGCCTCTGAGATGTAATGGAGTAAAAATATTAATTAATTAAGTATTAAAGTAAATTGGAAAAAGTACAAATACCTCGAAATTGTACTTAAGTACAGTACTTAAGTATAAATCTACAACATTTCTTTACACCACTGCGTCTGGGTGGCCTTGTGTGCATCGACTTGCCTCATGCCACCACGGGGACAGAGAGCTCCCTCTTTTAGCCGGAGGAACTTTACGGCTGCTTTGACGACGATGGCTCAGTGGACATATTAAAGTTTGTTATCATCAATATAGTATCATATTGTCATATTTATCTCGGCCTCGTATAAACCTATCTGCCAGCATGCCACGAAAAGTCAATAGTCCATTACTCTGCTGTGCTATGCAGTTTGGCTGAATAGTAACTAGCAAACAGAGGGCCATTAGTTATAATGGTTGTAAGGAGGAAGAAGGGATGGGTGGGGAGGTGGAGAGAGAGTGCAATCAGATTATTGTGTGGACTGTGGGTGTTAGCAGCCGGGCACGTCTCCCTAGAGTCTCTATTCGTCACATTATCTTGGTCTTAAGACGCTCAGCATCACTCTCACACACTATCATTCCATTGTCGTTATAGGGAACAATCAACAGCATTGCATTGAGTTACAGTCAAGGTGTTTTGCATTCCGCTCCGTAATGCCTTAAATATGCCTCCCAAAAAGGCATTTTATGTAACCAACTTTAAAACATACTGTATACTGATCTGCACCACCATAGGCTGTGCAGTGTGCACTGTACTTACTGTACCTGCATGGGGTAATGGATAGAAACAGTAAATGTTACTTTGAATATTAGGCTACCAGCTTGCTACAGGGGGAAAAGCTGGTATATAATCTGCCATTCAGTGTCGATAAATATTACACAATTCATCTGAGTTGAGTTTGTAATGCAAACCATGGAAAAAGAAAATGTGGAGAAGTGGAACTAGGGGCTCTATTTTAGTCTGTGCCTTACCCCTAAACTTCTTTGCATTTTTTTACTGTTTTGGAAAACATTTTAAGATGTAAGCCAATCTACATCGATACGTTCTGAGCTTGTAGATCGTCTATTTGAACTATTTAAAGATGTTTTTCAAAATAGTAAAAAAAAAAAGGCAAAGAAGTTTAGGGTTACCCCTTACCCCTAAACTTCTTTGCCTTTTTTTTTACTATTTTGAAAAAGGCACCAACGAAAATAGGGCCCCGGTTTTGATTGATTGATTGATTGAAGAATTTATTAGAAGTTTGCAATAGAAAAAAGTACAGTTTCATGACAGTACAAATCACTGGTACAAGGTCAACTAAAAGGAGATCCTAGAAAGCCGAGGCTTATTTCCACAGGAACCACACTTTAAGTATCTCATATAACATTGAAAGACAGACGGATAGAACATAGTACTTTATCTAGGATAATATCAGTTTCAAAAGCATAACATCAAATACAAAAGGCAGAATACAAAGAAAAAGGGGGGGGGGGGCATGGGGGCTTAGTCTATTTACAAGTCACGGGTAGCTGCTGTCTGAAGGTGACTTTTCATACCAATTTTGAAGGAGGCTAGGGATTTGCTCTCCTTTAGGGCTTGTGGAAGGGCGTTCCACATGTTGATGGTATAGCAGGAGAACGAGTTAGCGCCTTGTTTAGTGTTAAATCTACGCTGATGATGATTAGTGGAGCTGCCTCTGGTGTTATGATCGTGAACATCCTTGACCTTTAAGAAGTAGTTTGTCAGGTACATGGGAATCTTGGAGGTGTAGTGTATCTTGTACACCAGGCCCATTGCAAGATGCTGTACTCTGTCAGCTACTTTGAGCCACCCCACGCTTTCGTGGTGATGCTCGGTAAGGTGGGTCAGAGGAGGGAGACCAAGCACAACCCTAATTAGTTTGTTTTGGGCTGTTTGGAGCTTTAGCTTTAAGGCAGCTGGGGCGTCGCGATACCAGACAAGGACTCCGTAATCAATGAGGGGCCCAATAAGAGCACCTCCTAGTGTCTTTCGGGATTTAATATTGATCAGTGGGGCAACTCTTTGCAAGAAGCGAATTCGTTGATTGACTTTATTGATTACCTTGGTGGTCATTTTTTCACTGGATAGGTTAGCCTCCAGGATGCAACCCAGGTAGCAGATGTGGTTTTTTCTTTCTATCACAGTGTCACCTACTTTAATTGTGAAGTTCTCAACTAGGCTAAGTTTCTGACTAGATCCAAAGAGGATACATTCAGTTTTGCCTAGGTGAATTGAGAGTCTGTTGTCATTGAGCCAGGTGCAGATCTTGTTAAGTTCACAGTTAAGGGCCTTTTCAACCTGCAAGATGTCTCTGCCTGAGACTAGGAGAGCCGAGTCATCCGCGAACAGAAACAGATTGCAGTCACAAGCAGATGACATGTCGTTTACGTATATTAAGAACAACAGTGGTCCTAGTATACTCCCTTGAGGTACTCCACAGTTTACTGGGAGGGGGGGGGACAGGGTTCCGTTGACTTCCACCATCTGTTCCCTCCCCACCAGGTAAGAGTGCATCCATCTCACTGCTGTGCTATCAAGACCAATAGCTTTGAGTTTTTCGATCAGAATAGAATGATCGACGGTGTCAAATGCCTTCTGGAGGTCCAGCATGACCATGCCGCAATATTTGCCATCGTGAATTTCACGTTTGATGTAATCATTCAAATAGATGAGGCATGTATCTGTGGAATGGGACTCTCTGAAGCCAGACTGGAATTCGTAGATCAGTTTATTCTCTTCAAGATATTTAGCCACCTGTTCATAGACAATTTTTTCCATTACCTTAGAGATGGAACTAAGGATTGAGATTGGCCTGTAGTTGCCAGGGTCAAGTTTACTGCCTTTTTTGTGCAGGGGGGTTACCTTGGCTAATTTGAAGTCCTGGGGGACATAACCCTGCTTGATAGATAGATTAATAATATGGGTAATGATTGGGGCAATGGTGGCAGCTGAGTCTATGAGAAATTTGGGGGCAATTTTATCATGGCCAGCGGCCTTGAATTGAGGTAGGGTGCGCAGTTTTTTAAACACTTCATCAGTTGACACCGTGGCAAGTTTAAAGTTGTCTTTGCATACCCCAAGGTTCCTGTAGAATTTCAAGATGTGCCTAACACCAAACAGCCCAGATGGAGCGGGCAGTTTATTGACCAGATTTTTGGCCATGGAGGTGAAGTAGATGTTGAGATTTTTGGCTACATCAAGACTATCAGTGAGGAGGGTTATGGGAGTTTGGATGGATATGTTGCTGGCTATGGATCTGAGTTTAGCACCACAGCCTAGCTGGGTTTTAAATAGCTTCCATAGGTCTCGTGGTTTGTGGATGTTTTCCTCAACTTTCTCATCCAAGTAGTTTTTTTTGGCAGAAAGGATTAAGGAGGTTGTCCGATTTCTCAGTTTATTAGCCTCTAAACTGACTATTTCTAATTTGGCTTTAAGGTGTTTATTGGGGCCTTTTTTGAGTTTGTGATTATATTTGCGTTTCTCAGAGTATTTTTTGTCTCTGAGTTTCATTGATTCACAGATTTCCGAATTCCACCATGGCTGTGAGCGGGCTTTAACCCTGACCCCACGCAAAGGAGCCACTTCGTCTAGGGTAGTGTTGAAAATGGATTTAAAGCCTAGCCAGGCTTCATCGACCTGAGTGCTAGCTAGTACTGGGGACCAGTCAGATTTCTCCAGTTTGTGGTTAAAGGCTTCGCTAGAGTAGGTTTTGAGGTTTCTAGCTTCAACTGTTTTGTGGCCGTCAGCTTTGGACTTATGTATTTTGCGGGTGCAGTAAATGATATCATGGTCGCTTAGACCACCACATTCAATAGTCCCACTCGCGGAGACTTTAGATTTGTCTGTGGTTACAATGAGATCTATGGTGGTTTGAGAGTTATCTGTAACCCTAGTTGGCTTGGTGATGAGCTGAGTGAAACCCTGTTGATTACATAGCTTATTGAACTTTTTGAATAGAGGAGCTTCTTTACGAAGCATGTCTATGTTCCAATCGCCAATAATGTATTTTTCAACATTGTCCACCGGTGCAAGGCTCTCCTCCAGTAACTCACAGAAATCATTTTTGGTCGGGCGGTCTATAGATGGCACCGATTAGTATGTTTTTAGCTTTCTTAAGAATCACTTCCACCCATACAGTTTCTAAAGAGCTGTGTTGTAGGTCAGGGCGGGGGATATACTTAATACAGTTATGAACATACATGCATACACCACCACCAAATCTGTTTCTATCATTTCGGATGACCGAGTAGTTGTCAATTTCGATCTGAGAGTCAGTGATAGAGTCATCAAGTTTGGTCTCTGAGAAGGTTAGAAAATGGACCTTACCTTCGTGAACCATATGCTTGATTTGTTCAAATTTAGCAAACAAACTGTTAATGTTTAAGTGCATAATATGAATACCTCTTTTCACAAAGCGGCTGGCAAAGTCCATGGCGAGGTCTATGGAAGTGTTCGCATCGGCGTCGGTGGGGGAGGGGGGGTTGGTTGCAGTCTCTGGGGGCTTCAGAGGGGGACAAAGGGACAAAGGGGTCTCCATGAAAAGTTGGGGGATGGGGTGGTGGGGGCCCGTGGTCACCGATTTAACCCAGGTTGAAAACAGCGCTCTGGCCTTCTCCGTTAGCCAGCGTGGAGCAGAGTTAATGTAGACTCTGTTCTGGGGTGCTGGGTCCATGAGGGGGTCCGCCGGGTCCATGAAGGGGTCCGCCGGGTGCGTCTGCAGGTCGGGTGGGTCGGTGGGGCCGCCGGGGTCCGGTGTTGCGTGACTTGCGTTGATGATGCTGGTCTCGTGCTGAGCTAGTCATGCGGGGGCGATCGCCGAGGGTTCACCGGGGGTCCGTGAGCCAGGGGGTCCTTCGACGATCCGTGAGTCCGCGGAGGCGACTGCCGTGTGATCGTCGGAGGTCGGCTGGTCAGGACATCTGGAGTAGCCCGTTGTTAGTCCCTCAGGATTCATCAGTGAGGAGCTAGCTAAGTTAGCATCGTTAGCTTCGCTGATCACAGACAAAGAAGGATCTGCCGTCGTCAATCCAGCTGCAGTAGCGAGAGCAGCTAGTCTTCGGGTCATCTGTCTGGTAGCTACAGGCCCTGGATTCGATTCTATATCTCCTGATTGCAGTAATAATAAGAAGATCAAAGATCGACTCATACAACCATTCAGGGGTTTGTCTCTTTTGTTCCGGTTAGCAGCCAGCAAAGATTGAATAACATGAGATCCAAAGCTCGGGTGCTTAGCTACCGTTTTGGCAAGAAGATACAACTCACTGTGTTTTTCGTCCGTTTTGTCCATTTCCCATAAAAGATTCTCGTATTCCATTGGTGTTAGGATCTGTGGTGATTTATAGCATAAATCCGTGATCCATAGTAGAAATAGGAGAAAATGTGGGATGAACCAAGCCTTTGGTGTTTTGGTTCCGGAGCGTGAGCGAAAAACACGTCCTGCCATGGTGATGTCCGGAAGTGACAGTGGTCTTCAATAGAGGGTATGCATCATATGCCACAAGCGGCAAAACACAAAGCAGCATGAAGCATTGGAGTTTGAAAGCGTTGGGAAATTCCTCCTGACTCCTCATGCCTCCTACTGACTCTGTTTTTGCCACTCAGTCAGTGTTTTTGCCAACTTCCAGGAACACAATGATGTCACACGCATACCCTCTATTATATACCTCAACTAAGCCATATCTACAGTATATATTTGATACTTTTAAGAGCAAAATAGTACGATCTTCAAATCCTGCCATTTACTGTCACGTCGTGACTCGTGACCACGGACGTTCACCAGCATCAAAGAGAAATCCACATCCATTTAATCATGGAATGCATTCATTAAACTCTTTCACACATGAATTGAGGCCTCCATATACATTGGATTAAATGAATAGTGCTTTTAACTCTCTAACCGAAGACCAGTTATCTTTTTCAGTCACTGTTGATTTTCTTTTTCCCTTGAACCTTGACAGCAATCTCACGTACAATCAGAGAATTTGAATAAATGTCAGGTATTAGTAGTAGTAGGTGTGTGTGTGTGTGTGTGTGTGTGTGTGTGTGTGTGTGTGTGTGTGTGTGTGTGTGTGTGTGTGTGTGTGTGTGTGTGTGTGTGTGTGTGTGTGATGGTTGAAAGTATATTCCACATGAAACCTAACAGACACACTCATGCTCATACATACAAAAAAAAATGAATTTGCTCTTAGGAAGGAGGAATGGCTGGTACAAAGCCCAGCACACACACACACACACACACACACACACACACACACACACACACACACACACACACACACACACACACACACACACACACACACACACACACACACAGAGCCTTATCTTCAATCCTTTTAACTACATCACAATTTGTTTGATGTGAAAATGGTACCAGGAAGTACTAGTGGTGTCAGAGAAATGCTCGCAATCATTTTCTGCCGGAATTGAGTTGCCTATTTGCTCCTCAACCTCCTTCTCAGCTCTTCTTGTCATTTCGAAGTGATGAATTGGAGACCTGAACGTAAATGCTCTCTTTCTGTAGGTCCCAAAAATGCAGTCTGCTGAACATCAAAGATACAACGCATTCCAGGCTATAGACTGGTGAGTTATATATATATATACGTTTTTATAGTATGGATTATTGTTTACGTTTGACGCAGTAATGGTCTTTTTTATTTTATTATTTATTCTTAGTTGTCACTTTACTGTCATTTTGGGGGGGAAAATCATCCCAGCAGCGGCAATTCTCCAGAGAATTGTGACTGGGGGGCTATGGGGGAGCTGGCTTTTTTAGAGCAGGGGCTAATAATAATAATTTTGTCAACAAACAATAATGAATAAAATACTAATTTATGATAAATGAGATTCTCTCGCTTAGAGTATGGATAACTGAACAGATCAGATCATTGGCAGATGCCAGCTCCAAATCTGTGGACTGTAGGTTATCGGATAGGGTTTGAATATGAGGCTGAAGACGCTTTCCAGCATAAAAAGTATGATTTCATGGTATGGTTTACATAGAAGTCAGTCAATTGTCTTGCACATATTCAAATATATTTTATGTATTTTTCCTTAAATATTTTTCTTCACAATTTGGTTTGTGGGGAGGGAGGGCTTAGGCACAGGTTGAGGACCACTAATGTAGACCATCTCCACCCCCTCGAAAACGAGATGATGCATTTGAAGGGGGTCATGCTTCTAATAAAGTCAACGTCATTATTATAGTTTCCAAGCCTTTCCATGCCAAAGACCCATGTCAGCAGCCCCTCTTTTGCAAAATGGCTTCACCTCTTGAACCTATTAGTGTCCCTTTTCTGGGCGTAACGTAACCCCTAGCTCTAGCTCTCTCTTCTTTTGCGACTGCATGCTGAGAAACCTGAAAGAGGCCGGTCGGGGAAGCTAGCTCCATTAATCGCGGAGGCTACCCTGGAAGGGGTGGAGGAGGTGGTGAAGGTGCACGTAGCAGCGAGGGACCTGGATGCTATAAGGGACAACCACTCTAATCCCCTTCACTTGGAGATTGCGGGAAGGCACAGCAACAGGGGGATGATCGATTCATTCTCCCCCCGGGGACAACCTATAGACTGAGACTGTCCTTTGTGCCGATAGCTATGAAGATGTGTACCGAGGCTCATGTTGGTCGCTCATCCCGCTCAGGACTAATTGCTCTATGACAAGCTGTCCAGTACACACTGTATGCTTCTATATGTTCTCTTGTACTCTTACCTGTCCTGCACAATGCTAGCACTGCCGAGGGTATACATTGTTGAATATTGTATGCTGCAATATAATTTTTGAGTGGTGCTAGCCGCTCCAATACATGACTTTGTGTTTATGTGGGGGAAAATAAGTATTTCAATTGTAGATCTACGAGTTCACAGTTTATGAGCTGAGGTGCTTGAGGTGTAGAGGGAAACAAATGAGGCGGCCAAGAACAGACCCCTGTACCAGCTCAATGGCCTTGTGGTTAGCATCCTCCCTGAGATGAGAATAAAAATAGGACCCAACACTTCCCTACTTGGCACTCAGCATCAAGGGTTTGATCGGGGTTAAGCCTGTGTCATGTCCAGGGGGTGCACTTGTACATATACATCATGACTGGGGGATGTCTTTGTACGCCAAGCCAAAAGGGGGTAAAAAAAATCGTCCTTTTATGTACATATACGTGCCTAAACGTCCCACGATGCTTGGCCAATGCCAAACTTTGCGGGACATACGGACAAACATACGGACAGACCTATGGACAGACATACACACAAAGCCATAACCAAAAAGACATTTGCGAAAACATCCGTGATACAAGCTCAAAATCTGGTATATACAGTATACAGTATATACAGTATACTGTACATATGTCATATACATGGCTTCCTCTGGCGACCCCAAATTACTGATCATTACGGGTCATTTGGTCTGTGCCACTCATGAGGCACGCCAGAGCATGTCACAACAACCAGAGTGGCATGACGTGATCGACCTCGGACGGGACACTCTTTGGAAGGTCAAGGTGTACGTGAAGATTGAGCGCTGGGCTTGCAGTATGTATGGGCTCTTAGACCAAATGTCCTTGTCAGCTGCAGTGATGACAACCTAATCTTGACTGGGCCCACAAAGTTATGCTTCTCAATGTCTGGCCATGCTGTCGTGAGGCGAGAATAGATCAGTCTGTATCCATCTTACTGTACCTTCATTCCGTCTACTGAAGGGAACGGTTGTCTCTTTAGAGGTCAGATGGATGTGCTTGCTGCTCCACTATGATGCCCAAAGGACCCCTGTCACATGTTAGCGAACATTAAGAGCTGCCTTGACTGAGAGTTGTTCTGTTCTCATTGACCGGGTGTGTGATATACATATGATGTGGATGACTATGCATTTGACAATTGACCTGTGTGTGTGTGTGTGTGCGTGCATGCGTGCGAGTGAACGAGCGAGTGCGCATGCGTTTTTTGTGTTGGGTTAAAAGGCTTAGTGACTGTACTTGTATGTAGTTTGCTGGATTCCTGACCTGATAGTCGTATGACCTAGATGAATCCGTTGATATATCGACTACCTGAAATGTCACTCGGTTTATCTTGTCTTTTAAATTAGGTGTACACTTTTGAAGTTGTGTGCCTTAGAGCATTAATCAAGACTCAGCCTAGTTCAAATATTTGCCCAGCCCTGCCTAATAGGGGCCATTAATAACCTGACCATTAATTAGCATCCCCCTGAGGTTCTGCAAACATCCACCAGTAGGTAAACAGCATTCATATGCATGTGATTTGAAGATGGTCGCACAGTAACAATATATTCATATATTTTTAAGCCATGGGGTTTTGATTTGGTTTGGAAAATTCCCCATTTTGTAGAAAAGGGATCAGAGCCATCTTCTGACTTAAAGGTGTCCAAGCGACAATAATCCTTTAATCTGGGCAGTCAGCAGCACTGCAGAGGTCCCTACCCCTACACACACACACACACACACACACACACGCACACGCACACACACACGCACACACACGCACCCACACCCTAAAGCTACTAACATCACCCACACCTCTTCTCTCATAACTTTCTACCTTGCATTGCTCCACTTTCTCCCAGCAGGCTTTTGTCCCTTGTGAAATCGCCCAGCTACCGTGAAAGCTCAACAGCTATTTATCAGTGATGTCAAAGGCTTTCTGTGGGACCGCTGTACTTTCCCCCCCCCCCCCCCTCTCCTTTCTTCCAGGGCTTGCCCATTGAATCACCTTCCTTCTTGGATTTGTAGGCTTTGTTGTAACCAGCATGTAGAATCGGATCAGTAGGGATTTACTGCATCGGGACACAGTAACATTTTGCAAATGAACCCTAGAGTCCCTATTCTGGGCCTGGACGGTGCAAACATTCGGCAGAAGATTGCAGCTCTACAAGCTCGCAATGTGTCGCAACGTGCCATGTACAGAGCCGTGGGGGATCCCGGTCAACTATGTTTATGTGGTTCAGATTAAATCACTGAAGTATAGGCTGTCAGTCAGAGAAATAAGTGGACTTTCAAACACATGCATTTATGGAGTTTAACTAGCAAGGGCCACACACTGCCAGTCAAAATGTGTTTTAAAGATTTTATTTAATAAAAACCCAATAAAATCCCATTAACACTTTGACTGCCACAATGTTAAGGGTTTTAAGGGTAAAACCCTTGCCACCATAGACGGCCATTCATTTTTGACGGAATAAATTGAAAATGGTAGGATGTACGAAAATTGACAAAAATTTCAGAGAATATAGAGTCGGAACCTTAGCTTTCACCATAAAAATTTCGTCCTGCTGTGGTGTTCTGCTGTGGAGAAACCTGAGGGAGAGCGAAAGCTGTACAGATGAAAAAGGAGCATCAGAAATTTACTTTCTGAGATAATTGAGGTCAAAGGAAAAAAACTTTCAGAAGCCCTAGAAACAAATTGGTAAATGGTACAAGAACACACAGTACCTCTAAATGAAGAACAGGGTGCAGGCCATAATAATGTAAAAAAAAAAGTTAAAAAAAGTTGTACCGTGGTCTAGTTATAAGGCAGGAAAGTGGAAGAAGCCAGGAGACTGACAGAGGCTCTTTTTTCATCTTCCCAGGATGAAGGAGAGACAGAGTAGAATCCACTGTGTTTTGACCTGGGATTTTTTATTCAAGCCTTCAGTTAGACATCAGACATCTCAAAAATAAAGATAAAAACTCTGATAAAGATAACAAAAAAAAACTTTACATTGCTGTTTCACTTCAGTATAGTTGTAGATGTGTTCCATTGCAATCATCATTTTAGTCACTTCAAACTAAAACGGTCAAACTACCCTGAGCAATTCAAAGTCATAATACATAAAATTAAATAAAAATTGATACATTCATATGGAAATGTTTGTATTGACAAAGTCAAGCCAACTGCGACAAACTTCACCATGTTAGAATCCAGACCAGGCAACTGCAAGTAAGAGTAATTATGAAAAAAAAAAACATAATTACCATAAGGTATATATAATTATTTGCTATACATTTTATATACACAGGTACATATATTTCCAAAATAGCAGATCTACAAGCTCATAGCCCGGCACCGCGCTATGAGCTTGTAGATCTGCCATTTACATATGATGCCTAATAGCCGATCTACAAGCTCATAGCCCAGCAAGGCACTATGAGCTTAGTATTTTCATGGCTCTCCTTTTAGTAGACCTTGTACCAGTGAACTGTACCGTCATGAAACTGTACCTTTTCCTATGCAAACTTCTAATAAAGTCTTCAATCAATCAATCAATCAATCAATCAATCCCTTCTTTGTATTTACCTACTGTATGTTTTTATACTGTTTTTTATTTCCCCCTTTTTTCCTGACTATATCTACTGCATAGTACTGTGTTCTATCCGTCTGTCATTCAATGTTATATGAGATACTGCAATGGTTTACTATGGAAATAAGCCTAGTCTTTTCATGGATCTCATGATCTCCTTTTAGTAGACCTTGTACCAGTGAACTGGTACAAGGTCTGACCAATCCATCTCGCTGGATTGGTCAGACTGCGACGTTTGCGAGTGACTTATAGTGGTTGTTTTGCTGGGATGTGTTTGTTTTGCACTAAATGGAGCATCTGTCCTCCTTTCTCACCAAGCTAAGCTAAAGAGGCGTCAATTGGGTATGGCAAGCTATGGCAGCTGCCATACCTTGGCTACAGGGGGAATATAATAAAATGTACTGTAATCGTGCCTGTTGTAAAGGTATGTAACATGACTGGTGTCTTGCACGCGAGCCTCGCGCGCGTGAAAGACACCAGTCAAGTTGCCATAACTTAGCTTTTTCTGAACTGACGCCGCTGAGCTAAACGCCCTGCTCGATCGGTGGTCCGCGCGCGGACCACCTGTTGTGATCCGAGATGAGCATAATCATCTCTCATCTCATGCTTGCTCTCGGAGCGACGTCGCGACCCCCCAAACACGCCAATACACCACTGTATGTATCAATCAATCAATCTAGCAACAACCACTTACTTTATATAGCAGTTCTTTTCGCTGCGACGCCGCGGCTCGGTGGTCCCTGGTGGCCTGGTCGATGAACCATGACGATCCAGTAAAACTTTTCAGATCACATGTAACGGCTGTAGAAGTAGTCCTCAGTAGTATAGTAAAGCACTAAACTAAACCCCCCCCCCCAAACACATGGCTGCTGCTTCTTTTCGCTGCGACGCCGCGGCTCGGTGGTCCCTGGTGGCCTGGTCGATGAACCATGACGATCCAGTAAAACTTTTCAGATCACAACGGCTGTAGAAGTAGTCCTCAGTAGTATAGTAAAGCACTAAACTAAACCCCCCCCCAAACACATAGCTGCTGCTTCTTGCCAAAGTTGCCGTCCATCCAGCAATCCCAGGCCTGGGGAGGACGGTCATGTACCAAATCACCATGGTAACACAAGGTAACACAAGCTGATTGGCCACACAATGGTAACCATGGTGATTTTAGTCATTCCAGGGCCCAGGACGGCTGAATCCAAGCGTCAGTGATACATATGCTCCTAATCTTGTGTTAATTAAAAAAAAGACATTCCGGCGTCATATGACGCCGGTGGCAGCGCGGGGGGTGTAAAAGCCTGACGTCATATGACCTCCGTGGCGGTCAAAGTGTTAAGACCTGAGGCCGATTCTACGAATGCCTTCTAAATCAGTAGTTCTCAAACTTCTTTGTGCCAAGGACCCCCAAAATGATGAATATTTGGCCCCCACATCTGAAAGACTTGTGTTAAACAATTCTACATTATTTATTTATTCAATTATTTAACACTTTCAAGATTTTTCAAAAATGTAAAAAGAATAGCAGATGTACAAACTTGTATATCTTCTATTTTTGAACAGCCAACGCTAAAATGACACAGATGCTTCTCTCTCATACTGCATGTTTTAATGCAGGGGTCTTCAACGTTTTCAGGCCAAGGACCCCTTAGCTGAGAGAGAGAGTTATGAAGCAGGGACCCCCACTATATACTGTATAAAATTGTGTCGCAGATTAGAAATGTTCATAGATTTCTTAGACAGCATAGACTTGTTTGACAGCACTGTCATCATGCTGGAGTAATGTGTATTTCAGACATTTAACCACTTAGGGTTAGGGTTAGGGTTAGGGTTAGTGTGAACTGTCAAATACTTTGCAAACCTCTTTCCCAAAGATAGCCAATCTACAAGCTTACAACGCCTCTATTTTTGTCTAATGTTCCACTCAGAATAGGGATGCTATAGGGTCAAGTGGTTAATGTAAAAAACATGATCCTATAGGCTATCACACAAGGATTTGGTGGCCCCCTGTAGTAACTCTGAGGAGGGGGTCCAGGACTTCGGCCTTCGGCTGAGTCTTCAATGCTGAGAACTTGCTGACTTGGGAGCTTCGTAGGGAGTCCGCCAAGGCTCTAGAGAAAATGAATAGAGAGAAGAAGGAATAGTGAAAGAAGCAGGGTGGGAAGAGGGCTTAGGTGAGCATTTATAAGGTGAACAGATGTGAATTGATTGGAGGTGTAGTCCTGCTCCTGAACTTTTGCAAGGAGCTCCAGTTCATTTATGCAACATGCATGAAGTAGTCCATCGTCACATCTCTCTCAATATATTTGGACCAACGAGAGGTTTTACAAGACTCACAAAGAATGGATTGCAGCTGCTGATGGCACCATGGATTGTTCATCACTTGCACCAGCTATCTGCCCTGTCTTAAAGGACAACTCCGTACTAAATAACATCTAGGCTCATTTTCCTACTTATATTGATCCCAAATGACTGTCCATGGGGTCTATTAGGCAGAAATGCCCCTGCTGTCCAGTTTCCCCATTACCATTATTCGTTGTCATTACAAACAGATCCATGCCTTGGTTTTCCCAAATGAGTCTCCACAGTCTCATAAATCATGTTTTGGGGTGAGCATTCTGCACAACTGCCAATCATCAGGCACGGAACGCGGATTAGACGCGGCCTCTCCGCGGGCGAGACACTACACTCCGCGGACTTGTACACAGTGGTGTACTGGCCTAACCCTAACCCTAAGTCCCCGACTCCCAGTTCAGCATCCTCTACGGAAGGACCTACAGTACCACCTAAACCTAACCTTAACCCTAACCCTAACCTCAGTAAAACTAATGCTAGTGACATGCTAACCTACCACCTAAACCTAACCTTAAAGGGATATTTCACTTAAAAAAAAAAACGTTTGGTAATTTTATCGTCTAATCAGGCTATTATGAACACCCAGAACAGTTTTTAACTTGCTTGATTCAATATTTAGATATTTGATGTAAATGTTACCAGGCCCTCCAGGCCCAGGGCCTCTCCCCACACACACCCATTGTAACTTCAAACTTCCTTTTAACCATGATAGATTCATTAAAAACACCCATTATTTTTTCTGGTGACTCATATTACCCTCCTAATACGTGAGCAAGCCGTGTTTTTTCGACAACTTTTTTCATTTATTTTTAATAATAATTTTTTGTATTTAATTTTTTCCATTTTCCCCAAATAATTATTAAAAATAAATGAAAAAAGTTATAAAAAAAACACGGCCTGCTCACGTATTAGGAGGGTAGTATGAGTCACCAGAAAAATGTTTTTAATTAATCTATCATGGTTAAAATGGAGTTTGAAGTTACAATGTGTGTGTGTGAGGAGAAAAGCCCATAAGGTGTTTCCCTGTTGAAAGTGGAATATCCCTTTAACCCTAACCCTAACCTCAGTAAAACTAACGCTGGTGATATGCTAACCTGGTGAAATGCTAACCTGTGGACGCACAGTCTTCCCCTGAGGACGCCCGTCGCCCTCATGGGAGGACGGAGCGATGCTGGTGATGCTAACTGCTCCGTCCTCCCGTCCTGGTGTCCTCACAGGAAGACGGTGCGATGCTAGTGAGATGCTGTGTGCGCGTTTTTCCCAACGAGTTTGAGCACAACGATGGGTGGTGTGGGGGGAGGACGCGTCTGTGGTCGTGGACACTCCGGGAGCTCGCCCTTGCTGCTCTGAATTTGGGTCTTGCCTCATGCTAGGTGCAGAATAGATACACGCCCCAGGGGACAGTCATTTGGGATGCCACACTGAACAATTTATAAAAAAAAATGATTTAAAAAATAACCCCACTGTAGAACCAATGCAAAGTCTTTAGTTTGGTCCTTCACATTGGAACGGTATCGCAATGTTTTTCCTGTCAAAACGGGTACAGTAGTGTTATTCACATCCTCACAGTCGCTGGTGCAGGACAAATACAACACATAAATTGAAAAAAAAAAGAGTCCTCAGGTGAAAACAATCAAGGTAACTCATTATTACCCACAGAGCAGAATAATACATTAGAGTAAACTACAGGTTCCAATTACATGCACCATAAAGCATAATGTTGAATCCCACTTTTAAAATGTAGATTTAAAACTTTATAAAGTAGAAAAATACACGTAGCCTTCAAATGTGAAGATGGATTGAAAAGTACAATTACAAAATTCCACTGTTTGAAGTACAAGTAGTAAAACATAGGAGGATTAGACACATTTAAATTAAAATTGAGAATTGATTAATTGATTGTTTTCACCTAAGGAATACCAGCTGTGGTCTAAATTTGTTTTGCTACTTTGCACAATAGGGGCTTGAAATATCCGCTCACAAACACACTAGAAAGTCAGTGTGTACACATTCATTATAAATTCAGTTACCACCAATATGCTAATGATTGTCACTTTAACTACATGTGGTGTTAGTCCTAGTGTTTCTGAATTGGAAATTATTTTATAGTGAGGCTCATCTGCATAGAGAGGGTGAGTTTTGCACCAAATATATGCATGTGGCCTAATGTAAATACATGTAAATAGCACCAGGGGACAGAGACGCTATTTGCTTGTCAGCACAGTTTGGCGTGTGTTTCACCCTTTGCGGGTGCTTTGAGAATTACAGTGTCTTTTTGTCTTATTTGTGCAGGTTTAGTAGCCTGACACTCAGCCTGAATTGACATTTCGTTTCACTCCATTATTCAGTCTGAACTCACTTCCACCGAAGGCGATTGCAGGGACGGGCGTTGCCAAAAAAAAGGCAGTCTTCAGCGATTGGTTCAGTGTAGCTGGCTAGTGGCTAGCCTGTTGCTTGCTAGTGCTACTTGCTAACCAAAGAAACAGTCAGAATAGGAGCACTACGAACTAGTAATCAAACACAACATAACATGCCTGCTACTGGTGTTTCATAGCGAGATCGATACGATCGCATTTTACCGCAATTTACCACATTTTATCGCGACGCGATGCGCGGTACAGTACGGCGGCGGCGCTGGTGTACTTGGAAACACACATGAGTTCTGGGAAACCCCCACCCACGCTGATCACAAGACGCTGATTCACGACGCTGATTCGCCGATCGGATTTTCAACCGAGGCAGGCCTCTTCTTATGAGAGCGATGCTAGACCTGAATCGCCAAAACAAAAAATGTAAAGGGGTGTGGCTAGCGATTCAGGGTCTGGAACTAGGCTACGGGTTTAGTGGACTTAAAAGCCATACAGTCCTTTCGTCAATTTGCCTCTGGGAGTGTTAAAATGCCACCAACAGTCCCTAGAGGCTGTGCTGCCCCTTACATACTGCATGACCAAGGGACATTGCCATCCATAGATCCCTGTGCTCACGCTATAGTTTAAAGACATCTAAAACTGGAAAATGCGAGAGAGGCAGCCTGTGTATAAAGTAATGTGGTGTCAGACACATTTTCTCATCTTTTATGGGAAAATGTTGCATTTCATTTTATTAGATAGATAGATAGATTTAATCCAGGTTTAATATATTAGTGTATTGTCTTAATCCAGGTTTAACATATTAGTATTGTCTTTATGACTGTTAAAAGTGTAGATTAGCATACCATAAGTTTCAATTTTTGATGAAATTTCATGCACTTTCCTGCACTTGCACTTCATGATTACATCAGCAATATGAATAATTAATATGAATCATGATTTCATTCACCTGTGCGATTCCCTTGATGTGATGTTCCTCCACACGCAAGTGTTTGTCATTATAGAGACACCAGGGCCGGTGCGAACCAATGTTCCACCCAGACCGCCCCATCTGAAATCCATATTTTCATACCAAAATACTTTTATCTAATCGTCACAAAGCATTTCTGTCAGTCCAGTCCTTGAAATAGACCAGGGGTGGCAAACATATGGCCCGCAGGCCGGATCCGGCCCGTGAGATGATTCAATCTTCCCCCTCCCCTCAGCCACCAGCTGCCGACAATTTAGTTGATTGATTGGAATGTTAAGTGATCAGCCTGCAAGCGCCTCTCTCTCTCTCTCTCTCTCTCTCTCTCTCTCTCTCTCTCTCTCTCTCTCTCTCTCTGAAGATGACAGCATTGCCAGGAATGTTTTTTAAAGTATTATTATTCACTGATATTTTCTGAATATTCCATTATTGTTCATTACTTAAAATAAAACTATTTAAAAATATTATTGTCCTGCATCAAACTAAATATTTTGTAGCCATTTACAAATTATAGCAGAGACTGTATTAGGAATTATTATCAAACGGTTTATTCTTATTGGCACTTCTTAAACAAATAGCATCTCTCGTACCAAATTTCTTGTAGGCTGCAAATGTAATACCAATAATGAATGTAGCTATTTTATTTAATAATTAACTCTATTTATACTGCAAGCTGTAGCAGTGACTGAGACAACAGGAAGAAAAACAGAGCGAACATGCATGCACAAGTGTGCATGTCTTCCGATCCATGACTGGTTTCACCGTTGCGGCCCTCATCAAGTCACCTTTCATCCAATGCGGCCCGCACCCCAAAATGAGTTTGCCACCACTGAAATAGACAATAGGCCTATACATGAAATATGCAGTTCACATTGCAGAATTGCCTTAGGTCAGAACACAGCTAAGCCTATCTATGGATGTTTTTTTGTCCAAACATTAAATAATAAATGCCACAATGAAAATAATCAAATCGAAAATGAAATAATGATTTATTATGACATTTTTGGACCAAAAACTTTTATTGCTATCAACTTTGAAAGACTGCAATTTATGTCCATCATTTCTATTTATTATTTTTTAACGAAAACTGCAAATACTAATTAAATCTGTTTGAAACAGACTGACAGTCTGTGTTCTATATTTTAATGGCACTGAAACTATAACGCACAACACTTCAAGACAGTTGAAAGCAATTGTAACATCAAAGTCGCAGAGTATTATGATATAATGGTTAGTAAGTAAACAAATAAACAAACTGTAATTTATAGTTTGGCGATGTGGACAAAACTTAACGTTTCTTTTTTTTTTTTCTTTTAAATTAAGACTAATGACAATAATATAAAATGTTGAACACGTCGTTCTGAACCAATGTCATCCCAAGCTGCACACAAACGTCTGTTTGTACAGCCCCAAGCTGCACACTATCTGACCATGTCCTTGGTGGGGCCTTAATTAGACTGCTCGTAAAATCCCATTTATTTCACAAATCCGAGTTTGGAGTTTGGCAAGAAACTAACTAACTAGTTGCTGCCTCAGTGCCTCTTTATGAGCTTGCCCAGGCTTTCCAACATGGTGCCCGCATATAAATGTGCCCCATACTGTAGTTGGAGGAGGCGTTTATACCTTTTTCATGTCTATGCATCCTCTGTGGGGAATTAATGTGTTCAGCAAGTTTAATGGCAATATGACTTTTACAGTTTGAGATATCTTTATGTTTGACATAAAGGTGGCACTAACCGCTAGAGGATTCTTTTTTTTAAACAAAAACAAAACTGGGTTCAACCTCCAGGGATCGTTATATGTTGGCTGAAAGTATCAATGGCATCAGTGTTTTGGACATGGTCTGTACCTTTTTATTATGTTGGCATTCCCCAGTAGAAGCTAGGGATGGTGTCCCCAAATGACTCCATGGATGGCTGCGTTCACATATCAGGCTACGAGGCATGCAGATCTTTATGCCGTGGCATGTTTTAGTATGCTCATAAAACCAGTCTATGAAAGAGAAGAAAGCAGACGGAGCACCGTACGTCCGTTGGAGAAGAAGAGACACTGCAAACTCCTCGGATCCTGGCTAAGGTCTTCAACTCGACCCAGAATGTGTATAAATCTTAAATAAGGGCCTTTTCATTTCTTTCCAAAAAATGTGGTGGTTTCAGTCAATTCAGAGTCACAGATGGTTGAACTGCAAGGTTTGGCCTTGGGAGAAACGCAGAGTTTTCAGTTTAGCCTAAGCCTATTATCACCCTTTGGGGTGTCTCTTAATAAAAGTTGGTTCAGATTGGTGGTGGTGGGGTGGCATCAAAAAAATTAAGCACTGACGGGGGCCATGTTTTATTTTTATTTTTATGCAACTTGAAGGAGTAGTTCACCCACAAAATGACTTTTTTTCTATTGATTACTCATGCCATGGAGACTTGAGTTCAATAATATTTTTGTTGTATTTGTCACATTCCTAAGACATATTATAGTACATTTACCTCCATTGATTCCGGATGGGGACCCAAATGCATTTGGGTCCCCATCTGGAATCAATGGGGGTACAATAAATAAAATAAATATATATATATAAATATATATATATATATTTATATATATATATATATATATATATATATATATATATTATTGAACTCAAGTCTCCATGGCATGAGTAATCAGTAGAAAATAAGTCATTTTGGGGGGGAACTACTCCTTTAAACTTGTTGAATTTTGTATTTTAAAAAGGTTTTGTTGCTTTTGTTTTACTCCCGACATCAAATAGGTTGCTAAATTTGTCTTAATAAACATCAGAAAATATGGTTTATGGTGTGGGGTGGTCATTAGTGGTGCGCGGGCCGACCCGGTGCCCCCACCCGCCCGCCAACCCGCCCCGCATGCGGGTGGGTGGGTCAAGGTTTTCAGACTCAATTGGCGGGCGGCGG
Organism: Nannobrachium achirus; assembly: GCF_963921795.1. Classification (NCBI taxonomy): domain Eukaryota; kingdom Metazoa; phylum Chordata; class Actinopteri; order Myctophiformes; family Myctophidae; genus Nannobrachium; species Nannobrachium achirus. The sequence continues at coordinate 40,530,013 of NC_137830.1, forward strand.
GCGGGCGGGTTATCACCACTCTCATGTGCAAAAAATAAATAAGAATAATCACCTGTTCTTATTTGCCTTTTATTCTTAATAAGAGTAGGCCTATAAGAATAAGAATACAACGTTTGAATAGCACGAGGGAGCGAGTTTTAAAATGCGCCAGAGAGGAGCGAGGTTTCTCCTCCGCTCCTTGGTGCGAGGACCGTCCCGCTCCTGTTGGGGCCGCGAACCTCATTTTGCCAACATTTGACAAAACGTGAGGTCGTGAGCACAGCAGAGAGAAGATGCACAAACAATTCAACGCGTGTCGTTGATCAGGATTTCACTTATATGTCTCTCATCCACACAAGTCCGTTTATAAATACTTTGTGTCGGTTAAGTTATATAACCAGCCAGTCAACGGATACGATTTGAAACACAACTTTCGCAAGTGAGATGGATTTTTTGACTGAATGAACCAACCACGCTCACCTCGAGTCGAGTCGCTCCCTTCTCTCCAATCTGGTGATTAATCAATAACCAACAGGATTTAATATTGTCCGTCTTTTGCTGTCTGTTTAAAGTGCGAGCAGTGTTGCAGCGCTGATTCAATGTTTGGGGGGTCGCTCTTCTAGAGACGTCCCGCGAAGGTCGTTCAACACCTACAGGTCTATTGATATGGATATAGGCTCGTTTCTTTGTTAAAACACCCTGTTGCGAGACCTCAGCTCAGAAAAGGTATGGGTCGTCGCACGGCAACTCTGATGTGCGAGGCGCTGTATAAATATGATTGACATAAAACCTGAAACGCCATTCTCACCCCGACGATGCCCCAGAGAGAATGAACGTCTTTGAATGAATGTCTTTTAGGCTAAACGCCAATTTGAACACCACGTTTGTTTATTTAGCCCATGACAATATTGTGCTACTGTAAACCTTTCTGTAAAGCGACTTTGGGTACTTAGAAGAGCCGTATATAAAGATGAGCTATTGTGGAGATGATATACCATCTTTTTTTTAAATGTGGGTTGCGGGGCGGGCGGATTCGTTGATTTGTATATTGTTCTGCGGCGCGGGTGCGGGCGGGTTACGTTCCGTGCGGGCTGTGGGTCGTGCGGGTTATGAAAAAAACATGACCCGCGCAACACTAGTGGTCATGCATTTTCCTCAAGAAAAACTAAACGAAATCACATGCACTGCATTAGCCCCCCCTAGTGGATAAAAAAACGGACCGTCCCTAACATGCTCGTACTGTATAAAAGAGTTACTGGATCCGTGGTGTCATTATGAAGTCTGTAACGTTGCCATCTGTATTGACTTGTGCTGCAATTGAACTGGACTTGGCTGGCGATGATAGCTGTTTAACCCATTTAGGTCTAGGATTATTGACCGCTTTAAAGTGATCCCTGATTTGTAAGCCATGTAGGCCTTAATATGTTATAATAACCCTCTTTAACCGAAATATACCTTTTAAAACACTTGGAATATATTCCTTTGAGAGAAAAAAAGTTATATGTTCAACCCCTGGGGGGAGCCATTGCACTGTTCGTCGCATGCAGTGATGACATAGGCAATGCATTTTGGCTGGTCGTGCCCATTTAAAATGGCGGTGTAAACAGGTTTTAGATGTTGAATTAAACACTTACAGGCACGGCAAAACATCCTACTTGATATGAACAGAACAGAAAAGCACCACACTACTAACTACAGTTAATCTGAGCTTCAAGACAATGTTTTAAATATTGTAAAGAGAACGTTGTTTTGACGTTCCATATTAACCCTATGGGCCCGACCAGCTAAAAAATGCATTGCCTACGTCATCACTGCATGCGACGAACAGTGCAATGGCTCCCCCCAGGGGTTGAACATATAACTTTTTTTCTCTCAAAGGAATATATTCCAAGTGTTTTAAAACGTATATTTCGGTTAAAGAGGGTTATTATAACATATTAAGGCCTACATGGCTTACAAATCAGGGATCACTTTAACAACTGAAAAATAGCAGATATACACCGAGCGCCGCGCTGCAAGCTTGTAGATCTGCTATTTTTGAAAAACATTTGTAACTCAAATATTTGCTTCTGGGGGGTCCCTGGAACAACCTATTTTAGATGGGGGTCCGCGGCCATATACCTGTAATTTTTGGGGGCCTTGACATGAAAAGGTTTGAGAACAACATGATTTAGAAGAAGGATTTAGAAGTCGGGTCAAAGATCGGGTCAAAGATATTCAAAGACTTGCACACATGTTCAAGATTTTTCAAAAATAGCAGATCTACAAGCTCTGCCGCGCTGCGAGCTTGTATATCTGCTATTTTTCAATAGTTAAAGCATAAAATAATGGTTAAAGTGGTTAAAATCTAACGCGACTCGGGCGCGTTCCAGGTATTTGAGAGTTAAAACAGGCAGTGCTATAATCAGCCATCGATCCAGGGATAGCACAGCCCCGGGGTGGTTGCAGAGGCATTCAGCCAGGCCCTTCGATTTTGATAAAACAATGATGTATGGTGGCTGAGCGGACCAGGAAACTAGAACGGATAATTGTTTTGTTGCTGTTGTTCACTTCTCGACCACACCGGGCCCCGGCTGAAGGTCATCCTGGAAGCACTGGTGACTGACCATACATGCTGTAGTAGTATTGATCAAAACTGTGGCCTCCAAATAGCGGAGTGTTTTACAACTTTAAAGAATGGCTCATCGATATGCAACTGGAGTTTATATGTGAATTTCTTTGTCCTCAAGGTAAGATATAGTATGTCCATCAAGAGGAATGAAGTTCTCCAAGAGGAATGAACTTTACCAGAGACTGCACAAAATCAGTTTTGTAAGGGCTCAAAACCACAAGGCTGGCAAGAGTAGTGAACTGTGGCTGTGGGTCAAGTTGTTAAGAACTTGGTGAGTGTCTCTCAGTAATGAGAGAGAGAGAGAGAGAGAGTGTGTCTTAGTTGTGTGTGAAGTAATGGAAGCGATGTGAGTTATGCCTCAGAATTGACCGTCTATTCCTGATGACCTCTCCTCCTCTGGGACGGTTGCGAGGTACGCCTCATGGCAGTGAGTGATATGCATGATTTGTCCTGGCGCTTGTGGTCAGAGCGGTCAGCGCATGCTCCTCGTGACTGATGGTTATGGGTTGCTAAAGGTCAATACGGTCTGCTCTCAGATGCTCGGAGCAGGGGGCTCCTCCCAGCCTCATTAGTAGATAATTCGCGGAGTCCCTTGTGCACCACCAGACACACTCATCTGTATGCCGGCGGACACTAATACAGACGTCAATGCGGCTGATGCTCTATATCAGGGGTCGGCAACTTTGATGATGGCGAGGGCCACTATATTTCCACCTTCACTCCAGAGGGCCACATTACATATTGCTACGTTCTACTTTGTCATTCTAGTATCTTATACAAATGGAATCCTGAATATTTTATTTTTTATTTTTTAATTGGAATCCTGAAATCTAACATTTTAATTTAATTTCCAACGCATTTAGTTATATACTCATGTTAACTTTATGAACTTAACTCATCTGGTGCCGATCCCGAACTAGTTCGGCTTTATTTCAATCCAATACAATCTTTTTTTTATTAATTCACTTACCCCGAGCTGCTTGTAGAGTCGTGGGTGGTCCTGGCTCGCTAGCCGCTAGCCAGCTAGCCGTTCTACTCTGTCCGACGATATATTCCATTAAAAATGGTTTAAAATACATTTTTGAGCTCCCCAATGTTCACCCGATGTTCGGCGCCGCTTCCGATGAGTACACGAGTGTGCCGATCCCGAAGTAGTTCGGCTTTATTTAATTAAGTGAATAAAATGATAAGAGGCCTTCTGAAGCCTGGCTTGATTTTTGTAGCTACTAGCCGAAAGCTAACAACGTCCCGGCCGGCCGTAATTTGCGAACGCAATCGCCAATCTCCGCCTAATCCAATGGAAGACCGCATCTTTAAAGGCTTATATCTCTTTTTTGTGTTTTAGGAAAGCGGCGCGAGGTTTATTTACGGCGAAATCTCCCAAAAATGATCTTTTAGATGACAAAATGGGAATAGCCATTCTGTTAGCATTTTCATCCGGGACATTCCCATGCCGTGCATCAACGTGAGCACGTCAGGTCCTGGAAGCTGAAGTCCTGGAAGCTAAAGCGCTCGCCTATGAGAGATGCGCTGGCATTCTTTGGCCCCTAGAGGGCGCTGGCACGCAAAGAGTTAATTACAAATACATTGGACATACAAAAAAAAATACATTTTAATACTACTATACCAGTCATTAAGCTACTAATATAGACTGATGGAATTAAAGCAGGTTATGTTTGGAATTGTAACAGCTGAAATCAATAATATATTAGTATTCCGGTATTAACCTGTGGGCCGCATTACATGAAGGTGGGGGCCGCATGTGGCCCCGGGCTGCCAGTTGCCCATGTAGGCTCTATATAGTGCAGCAGATTAGTGACACAACCGTAACCGTTCACTTTGTGATGCATCACATTTGGAATATTGCCTAATACCTATTTTTTTTTTCTTTTTTCAGAAAAGCCTGTTAGCCACCTAAAAATTCAAGATGGCTGTCACACCAAAATGTAAAACAGTGTAGAACTTGAATGAATATTTTAATGATCTAGTTACTTGGTGCCAGCAAAATTCAATATGGTGGCCATTTTTGACAAAAAGTAACCGTTTTCTGGTGTAATTTGATCAGAAATGAAGTTTCAAACAGAGTATTCCAAGGTATAAGCAGTCTTTTGATCTACATTACATTGATGTTGTAATCAATGTCAAGTAGTCTTCTACCAGTATAATTTAATGTCCCAAATGCTATAATTAGCCCTGTATACACCAACACAGGGCTGTAAGCAGTATGCGGTTGTTTAGGGCCACAACCATAAGGGGGCCCGGGGAGCCACAGAAATTGTTCAGACTAATTGAGAAACCTGTGAACATTCCTGCCTCAGAAGATCAGGTGATGGCATCTCTGGTGATGGCAGAACAGCGTTAGTCATTTCCAATGAAGATGTCTGCTATTACACCTTCCTGGCACTGGCAGAGGAAACTATCCCAGGCAGGTTTGAGGAGAGGACTCGTAGGGAAATAAATTGGGCATCACACTTTGTGATGATGCGGTCAAGATGTACAGTGTACTCTACTCTTCTATGGCAGAGCCGTCAATTGGGTATGGCAAGCTATGGCAGCTGCCATACCTTGGCTACAGGGGGAAATAATAAAATGTACATTTTCCATCATGCCTGTTGCTAAGGGCCATACCTTAGCTTTTTCTGAACTGACGCCACTGTTCTATGGTTTCTGCAGGAGCAGCAAGAAAGGCCAAACTCGCAGGCAATCAAAAAGTGTACTCTATGTGAATGTTCACACGATGCTCAATTAGCCTGCCCTTACTGTGACTGTGACAGACTTTTTTGACAGGCGAGAATTGTCAGCCTGGTCAGATCTTCCAAACTTGCAGTGGTGCACACTGCACAGTCACAGTAAGTATACACTAGAGCACTGTATAATCAGTTTTCTGCTGACATACTGTAAGCAGATTTTTTGGCAATTGCTTATTTTGACTTTTAAAATGTACTTTATTATATTCAGACGGCTAACAATATGCTCCCTAAAGAAAATGATGGACAGACAGGTCTAACCAATCCGAACGAGAGGCACCCTGATTGGTTAGTCGCAAGTGGGCACGTATTTCTGGACCAATGACAGAGCTTCTCACAGGTAACAGAATAGTTTTGGAGGCAGACTGCGGTCCCTAGAAGTGTCACAGAGACTAGATTCCTTTACAGACCATTGTTAGCTGTCTGAAAATAATATAATAACATTAAATGTAAAATTAATCATGCAAAATTTGGTGATTGTATCACAAAGTGAACGATTCTTCAGAAATATTGACTAATCTGCTTGACGAGACTGTCTCGCCGGGCTCAGCCTCAGATTTACCTAAAATGGCCAGTCATCGAATGTATAGGTTGTGAATATAAATAGGCTAGCTCAAAATACTCCATACTGCAACACTGCAACTTAATATTCATAAGAGGCCGACCTGAGCCAATCGTAACCTGACAGACTTATCTTAAATTTAGCAATACTGTGAGCAGCAGCGGTTATCAGTGGAAGTTCAGGAACCATAGAATATGCCAGGTTTGCACTTTTGCACACTTGTGTCCTCTCAGCCAAACCAGGAGCAGAGGCTATGGGACAAACAGCTCTGCAATAAATTACATTTAATAGCTGCAGATGAGCTTTTGGTGTGAGGCCAGCATCAGAGCATTTAGCATTGTTAGTATGGTCCCACGTGGACCAAAAACCCATCAGCAACGCTGAACGTGGTGTGTTGCAGGGCTGTTTGTTCAATGGAGTCTCCTTTTCTCACATGACTGACACTGCTCTCTCCTCTTGGCTGTGCATAGAAGTACAGTATATTGTCGTTGTCGGGTGGAAACCTTGTATGTCCAAAACCGTTTGTTTTGTATTTATCATTTTGAAAATGATTTAAAACAGCAGATCTACAAGCACACGACACCTCGCACCGTGAAGCGTTGTGTGCTTGTACATCTGCTATTTTCAAAAGTTCTGTGCGACAGTCTTGTATGATGGAGCAGGCCTTTACTTTGCAAAAAAAAAAACGTACAAATTTGAAACTTGAAGATTAGAAGACTAGAAGACAAGGTTTCTGCCCGACAGAGACCATATGTTTTCTGAACACGTCTCATCCAACCAGGGATAACCCGGAATGTGCGCGCCGGTGATGCTGAAAAAGCTGTGTTTTTATTGCATCGGTCTATTCAGACCTTCATCAGGACATAATACAGTACATGATGATGGTCTGAATAGGCCGAAACGACGATGCAATAAAAACACAGCAGAGCTTTTTCAGCATCACCAGTGTGTGCAGACTCTATTCCTCTTCATTATATTTGTGCTTATGTTTTAGCTTGTCTTGCACCTGGGCCACGGATTTGCGCGCACTACCATCTTCATACAGTACATTAACTCGGAATGTAACTCATTTTCGCACATAATGAAACCACACACAGGCACGCACGTAAACACATGTGTGAACTGAATTAACTGCAGACAGAAGAATATTCCCGTTGAGATTGGTACATATGGTTTTGTTAAAGATGGATAACCACTTAATTCCTACTTTGTTATATGATGGATGAATAGCGACAATAGCCATTATGTGCTATTTTTGAAATAAATGAAAGAAATGATTAATATATTAATTAAAGCCTCACTACAGTATGTAACTTTCTTTTATGAATAAAATGTAATTTTGTCCTACCTGTATATGGTAGTATGGTAGAGTATGTTAATACACTATAACTTATACAATTGGGGTGATTGTATTTTATTTCCCTGCTCTTCTATTGAAATATTTAGATCCGTGTCAAAGGTTATGTCTCACCTAGACACATATCTGACACGAATTTTGACCTGATGGTCAAGACTCAATTTATCCCACGCACAAGCAGGCCGGCTCTATACAGTGTTAGCTCAATTGTACAGCACTGGAAACCGGGTTCAAATCTGGGGTAGAAGAGGAAAGATACATAGTGCTGCTTTAATATACTGACTGTACATATCTTTAGAACATTGTCACATTTAATGCCATGCCCAGAATATAGGGATGCCAGGTTCAAAGTGGTTAATGAAAGTTAAGCTCAGAAATGTTTCCCTATTTAAGCGGTTTCTCTTTTCATCGTCTTTGATTACAGCTGGTCACCCCTGCTCCTTTCTTTCTTTTCAAATCTTTTTTATTAAGCACAGTATCACATTGAGGCAGGTACATGCATAAACAGTGATGACACCTCAAGTCCAATTCCCATCACAATAATCATTGGTAAAAAATAGTACAAGATCTGAGAGGCCATCAAGATACGTATAAGTTCAGTATAAAAAATAAGAAAAACCCTGCCAATAAAGGATAATAAAAGAAAACATTTTCTCCCTTTCATATTCCCAATTTAGTGTTAAGCCAATTCCCCCATTCCCATGCTCTACGCTAGACCCATCCCTGCTTATCCCCACAGTATTCGTTGGGAGGGTGAAGACAACAACGGGTCTCCTCCGATACCCGATCCGTCATGCCACCATCTTCTTTTCACCTGACATTGAGGAGCATCACCACCCCTGCTCCTTTCAAGTGGCAATGCATACTTCACTTTCCACTATGGCTCATGATCAAGCCTTTGATATTTTGCATAGGAAAGTATTACATATTACAGTAACACTTATGGCATACGAATTGATCGATCAAATTCAGCACATCTGGCACTAAAGGTGAACTCGAACAATTGCTCAAGAATAATTAAAAGATTTCACTTGATTCTGTTTAAATGTTCATATACAACACTCCTATTATCCCATTGTTTGTTTTGGTAATGCAATATATTGAGTGCTGCTGTGCAGAACATGTGTGTTTCACTAGACTTTCAGTCTCGAATTCCATGATTACAGACAGTCAGAGCTGTGGCACGTGTTGTCAGAGCAGTGGTCTTATATTTACTTCCTCAACAAAGTTACTACAGGGGGTCCTCCACATCTTTGTGTGATAGAAACCTTTTTCTCTCCTTTTTTATATTAACGATTTGAACCCTAGTGTCCGTAGTCTGAGAATTTTTGCCAAAAATAGCAGATCTACAAGCTCACAACACCTCGCGCTGCGAGGCGGTGTGAGCTTGTAGATCGGCTATTTCCGGCAAAGCGGTTTGGTGTAGAGGGGAAAAAGAGCAGACTAAGTAAAAGGTCAAGTTTATTAGGTAATGACGGCTCAAGTGGTTAAATATCTGAAAACACAAATTGACATGAATCCAAAATACACTGATGATTGTGCTGTCAAACATTGAAACTAAATGGAATCTATGAAAAGGTTGTGGGGGTCCCTGCTTCATCTCTCTCTCAACTAAGGGGTCCTTGGCCTGAAAACGTTGAAGACCCCTGCTTTAGGAGCTCCTGGATTGACAGCGAGCTTTGCAGAGGGCATGGCCAACGCCCACTAGCTGATGTGTGCTTATACGCTCGGGCAACTCCGAGAGAAGCCTGCAGCAGCAGAAATGAGGCCACAAGCGCCTATAGTGCCAATCACAAACACATAGCTGTCTCTGTGAATCCCCGAAGAAAGACAAATCCATTGTTATTTTTATTTTCCATGTGCTACAGTATATATAGATGTGCTCCTAAAATAGTGGTTACTCATTACTTTTTCTTTTTTTTTCAAGATTTTTTTATGTACTTTTCATGCCTTTATTGATAGGACAGTAGACTGACAGGAAATGGGGGCGGGACACCATAATAGTCCGGATCGGGAATCAAACCGGCGACGCCGCCAGGCATCCATGCCTATGTGGCAATGCCTAAGTGGTATGCGCCTGGACCAGCAGGCCAGCGGGCGCCCATACTCATTACTTCTTTTAAGTAGCTGAGGTGCTATATTATAAACTCAGCACAAAAAGAAAGGAAACTTGACTTCGGTCCATTATATCTCCCCTTACCATTTTGATTGCGATGATTATAGTTTAGTTGGAACAGAGGTTGAAGTCTGGCGAGGTCTGGGCTGCCGGGCAGGCGTAGCTGTAATTTATTTTCTAATCGATTGAGAGAGCGGGGACACTCCAAACCCTGACAGCCAGTGATCAGTTGGAATGAGACAGAGGTATTTTATTATGAGGACATCGATGTCGATCTAAATTCACCATGTACGGTGGATCGGTCGGAACTCTGCGAAGTGCAGTCAGGCACGGACACTGAGTTTGTATTGCACAGAGAATGCCTCGGTTTCTGTCCACTGTACTATACTGGTGATTACAACAACAGATGACTGAACGCTGTAACAGTGTAACTGAAATCGTTAACGTGATTCATTTTTGATCATTTGCCTATAACTTCACTACGTGTCCTCAGTTGTACCTCTTGCTCTCCTCGGCCGCCTCCCCGTAGGGGATGGGGAATCGGGAAGTTCAGGTTGTTTTGGTCACAGCGCTGGCATATTATCCAGAGTTTGATTTGGCTGGTGGGGGGAAAGGGCATCTGTTTGTGTTATCCTCCCCCCGGTCATTCATTCTTATCGTCGGCTGTGATATGTTTTATCCCTGCTTCTGGTCAGAGACTTAAGCCCTTTTAATTGTCCATGAGGGAAAAAAAACTGACAATATTGTCAGAATGTGGACAAATTCGGACCCAGTGTGCATAATTTAAGAAAATGTCCCTTTCTTATTTTCTTTCTTTTAACAAATCAAACCCTGGGCACATGGTATCAACTTACCAGCCTCAGACAAGAGGAAAGTGTACACATCAGATGCAGGGGAGCTATGTCTCCCTGAGGGAGTCGGGCTCCAGACATGATCCCTGGACGGCTTATACTGTACCGTTCTTTGTTGTCTTGTTTTCTGGTTGGCACCAATCATGTCACCGGGTGCGTTTCCATCCAGCTTGGAAAATTAAACATGGCAAGCTTTTACCAGAAATCTTCCAAGAGCACACATACCTGTATTAGTTGTTCATTTCCATTGTCCTGTGTGCTTTTCATCACATTTTCCTTAGTTTGAGGGTTGACTGGGGCTCTTCTAATTACATCATTGATTGATTGGATACTTTATTAACGAATTGCTCATGTGCTTGTGATTGTATATGACCGTGTGCTTGTGTTATGAGCATTCCAAAGTCTGTAATGTTTTCATCATTCTTCCTTAGCTGAATTTGTTCAAAACTCACATCTGCTCTGCTACATGCGTGAAGGCACTTACAATGCCTTATCCTTTATGGTAATTCACAGTAGTGCCAAAGCTCCAACAAAAGGTTTCACTGAACATTTGTCAAATGAAACAAAATGTTCAACCATCATTTTTGAAGTAAGGATGTATTATTGGACTTATGGAGATATGATGCAAATTCAAAATTATTTACTTTTTTGGTTGAAGCATTCAGAGCTAAACATAATTAATTATGACCATCAGGGTGTATGCCGTTTCTGCCAGTGTGGAAGTATCTGTTTTTTTAAATGAGGCCAATAAGTAAAGGCTGTGTCCCCTGCAGTTTTATTAATGGCCCAGCAGATGTCGCTATTTCTCCTCCTGCTGGCTGCAGAAAACCTAATATAACTTTCCATTCAAGTGAATGAGGTTTTGGCCAGACTTTACACTTGATTTCATTAGTAAACATTTTCATAAATACTTTGTTTTCAATCGCTATCATTCAAGGTATCTTTTTCAATTATCATGATATGCGTTTAATAAATGATGGACCCGTTACTTTTTCATTAATGCTTCTATGGCTTCTATGGTTCTACAGAGTGAAGAACCAGTAGAACAAGACGTGGAACTGGGCCATTGATCTTCCAGCCAATAGCACTCGTTTCTGGTCGCTTTTCGGGATTGGAAGTTCCAAGATGGATGGATTTGAATTAGCAGAATAAGTGGCTTCAAAACGGGTCTGTAGAAACCGATGGTGTGGCTGCAATTTGGCTAGTGTTTTCAATAGATATGATATCTAAAATTGCAGGACAGTAAATACCACAACCATCACATGAACGCCAAAGACAATTCATACTTTCATAATACCATCTGAAGATGATGCAGGCTTTGTCCATACCTGATGCTGGACAGAAGCTAGAATAATTTGGACACATTTCCCCTCTGTGAACCATAATCTATGGTTTTGTTCCAATGTCCTCCATCATCATAATTTCCTTTTTTATCTCAGGAACAGTGAGCAATTGTTCAGTAGAGCAATATTAATAGGTCTATATAATATCCTGCCATGCTTTATTATTTAGTCCTGCTACATCGCTGCTTAGACTTTGTAAAACTAAGTTCTCATTTACACAAGAACGATCATTTGTTTGTGTCACTCTCACAAAAGTTCAGTTCATAATCTATCACCTGTGGGAATCACTCGCCAAAAACATCAGATCTACAAGCTGACAATGCATCGCAATGCCCTGTACACATCCCCTTTAATGAACTGATGTCTTTACTAGTACCCTGAGCATTTGGGTGACCTTTCCATGCCATGACCTTTCCCCTATCACCTTCCTCAAGCCAACATGTGCCCTTTATTTTAGCATGTTCTATGGATGACTGGAGCATGCCTTAAAGGAGTAGTTCACCCCCAAAATGACTTTTTTTCTATTGATTACTCATTCCATGGAGACTTGAGTTCAGTAATATTTTTTATTTTTTGTCGCATTCCTAAGACAGTAATTTGATTACAATGAATTTACCCCCATTGATTCTGGATGGGGACCCAAATGCATTTGGGTCCCCATCCGGAATGCATTTGGGTCCCCATCCGGAATCAATGGGAGAAAATTTACTATAATATTGTTTTTGGCTTAGGAATGTGACGAATACAAAACAATATTATTAAACTCAAGTCTCCATGGCATGAATAATCAATAGAAAAAAAGTCGTTTTGGGGGTGATCTACTCCTTTAAGGTTGGCAATCTTTATGGGCGCGTTTATTCATGTTTATGTTTATGATTCGATGTGCCGTTGTTTCGAGCGGCCAGTACGAATTGCCGGTGAACGCTAACTTACCGTTGCGGGTGAAAGCTAACCTGCTGACGGCGGCCAGTCGTCCGAATCTCGGGTGAGTGCTAACCTGCCGTCGCAGGTGAACGCTAACCTACCGACGCTGGTGAACGCTAACCTGTCGACGCAGGTGAATGCTAACCTGGTGAATAAGTCTAAACCTTAACCCTAATCGGAGTACTGGAGATTCGAAAACAGCGGGACATCGAAATATCAAAATTGTGTCAATCTTTCACATACTTTTACCACGCTTATTCATTTCTATCTGCTATCCCATCTGTTCGACTCTCAACCTCCGCTATAGGCGACAAGAACAATCACACATGACAAAGACATACTCGCTATTGGAAGAGAACACAGCACAGTCTTGATTTATAACGTCTCTCTGCAGTGTGAGACTGAAAAGCCATTAATGAGAACATACCATACTGGAAACACAGTAATAACCCATTAGAGATTAATGAGTTTTTTTGAGGGGGTAGAAACATATGGAGGCGGTTTAACGGCAGGCGTCGGGGCCGCAGACTGTCAGCTCACCAGACGAATCTTGCGAGGGCGGTTTCGCCAACGTTGTCACACTTCGCTGGCCACACGCCGGCCCGTTTGGCTCTTGCAGATTAATTGTCAGCCGTAAATTAAGTTCCCTTCCATCCAAATGAAACAGAGCTACAGGAGATATAGGGCTCCTTTTCTGACAAACCGGAGGGGGGAGGGGGGCTTGAACATCGGTAACTGTCAGGTTGCCCTGAACTGTCTGATGGGCCACGAAAATCGGCAGTGGTTTAAAGTAACTGCTAAGTACTGTACTTAAGTACACTTTTAAGGTATTTGTACTTTGCTTGAGTATTTCCAATTTCCAATACTTTTATTTCTACTCCACTACATCTCGGATCATTGTACTTTTACATTTATTTGAAAACTTTAGTTATTACTAGTTACTTTGTAGCTTTTGATTATTATTACAAAACATACATTAACCATTTAGGCCCTATATACATTTGTCCGTTTGAAAATAGACGATCTACAAGCTCAAAATGCGAGATGCAAGTAGCTCCCCTTCGCCTTAAGTTCTTACCGGACACCACTGCGGCGGGTCCTAATCCTGGACATAATATATATAATATACATATTATACACTTTGTGAAATTGGACATTCTGCATAATGAGTATACTTTAATTACATTTTGATACCAATAGTATCTTTGGTTGTCTTGATTGGGATCACGTTAAGATTCAAGTTGAGAAAACACCAAGACGTTGGCTCTCCCAAGTCCAAACGTTTTCCTTGGTTCAGGAGGATTTCAATTGATCATGGTCGAATTCAGAACTCGAATCAGAATCAACTTTATTGTCACGGCACAGGTTTACAGAGTGTAAATATTCGGGTGAAATGTGTCTGATGTAATTTTATGATGACACTGACTGATAGATGGCGATTTCGCCGCCAAAATTATTCTGCGGGAACAGTTTTCTATTACGTCATCAGTGGCTCCACCGTATATTCAATCACGCCTGCAGGGGTCTTCAATTAGGACCTCAGCATCATCAGAAGGCTTCTATAGTGGTTCCACTCAGCTGATTCCAAACTTATTTCACGGTAAGAACGGAATATTTTGCTGCTCCTGGTCGGGATAAAATAATAACCTAGATAACGTTATCATGCCTTGGTCCAGTGTCGACACTTTCTGCATCAGTCATTACACATTCAAAGAGTTTCATGCCCAGTCCACACATGCATGTTCTTGGTTTTGACCTAGTTCTAACGAGAGGCATTACCAGTAGTGGAAAAAGTATTCAAATGTTTTACTTAAGTAAAAGTATCAATTAGAAGTAATACTTCAATGTAGAAATACTCTGTTACAAGTACAAAGTCAGGGATTCTAAATTTACTTGAGTAAAAGTACAAAAGCGTTGGAATCAAAATGTACTTAAAGTACCAAAAGTAGAAAGTACTCGTCTTGCAGAATGTTCTATTTGAAGTTTTCAAATGTAAAAAAACTTTCGAAAATAGCCGATCTATACGCATTGTGATCTTGTAGATCGGCTATTTTCAAATGGCAGAAATGTATAGTGTTAAGCGTTAAGCGGTTAATGTATGTTTTGTAATAATAATCAAATTAATCTACAAACTAGAAACGAAAGTTTTCGAATGTATTGAAGTAAAAGTACAATATATGGATCCGAGATGTAGTGGGGTAAAAGTATTGGAAACTGGAAATACTCAAGTAAAGTACAAATACCTCAGTGTTAAGTACAGTACTTAAGTAAATCTACTTTGTTATTTTAGGGTGCCCTCACACTAAAATACCTATGAGAGTGGAATCCGCGTTCCGCCAATGCATTTCAATGAGAGTGAAGCGTGAAGTTTCATGCCAGCAGAGGATTTCTGCAAAAAACGCTCCCTTATCATTGAAATACATTGGCGGAACGCGGATTCCACTCTCATAGGTATTTTGGTGTGAGGGCACCCTTAGGGTGCACACACACCAAAATACCTATGAGAGTAGAATCCGCGTTCTGCCAATGCATTTCAATGAGAATGAAGCGGTTTCATGCCAGCAGAGGATTTCTGCAAAAAATGCTCCCTTATCATTGAAAAGCATTGGCGGAATGAATCCACTCTCATAGGTACTTTGGTGTGGGAGCAGCCTTACACCACTGTTCAGGATTCAGTATTACATTATTTTTAATGGATTATAAAGAACTCTAAGAATGGCAGATGTCGGGATGGGAGTAATAGAATGATCGTCATATTCCTTCATACACACTTGGAAATTATTGAAAAGTATTGCCAAAAGTTACCAACCATTGGGAACAATGTTCTTTTAGAGAAAGTAAACTGAGCACATTCAACCAAGGGTTCATGGTTTATTAACGACACTGAGCTTCCTTGTGAAATTAAATCAGAATAATGGGATCCCTGTCATTACCTTATGCTGAATAGAGCAGGGCCATAAAACTCATTGGGAGATGGTTCCTGCCCTTAAGATTTCTCAGTCTTGGTAGGAATTGACTTATGTTTTCAGTGGCATGTTTCCAGAGTGGCCCTGTCTTCTCTCTTCTACCTACCTCCATGTCGCAATATCACAATGTCACAGGAGTTAAGGGCTTTGCACACAGGCGTGATTTTCAACAATTGCGTTTTTTTCCGTTTGCTGCATGATTAAAACACATTGGATTTGGTGTGCAATGCTGTGCGGAATCCGCGCTGCGGCTCCAAAAAGGAGTCTTAAAAGGAGTAATGAGTTTTTACCGCATGCGACAAGACGCACGAATCGAACTGGGTGCGATCGGGAAAAGAAACGCACTGCCGCAGCCACCTGCCGCATGGCAAATTCGGAGCCAGTGTGCATGAGGTCATAGAGATTAGAGAATCATTGCTTTCTTTTAAAAAATTAAATCGTCCGGGGTTTTTTTTTTTTTTTTGTGCGAAGAAACGCGTCTGTGTGCAAAGCCCTTTACACAGGTATGTACTTTAGGTGAGTTTTGGCAAGACATTACATCACATATTAACTATAATGATGTGAAGTGTCTATTAGAGCACTAAACTTGTTTGAAATGTAATAATATGGAGCTGTTCTTCTGGGAGGCTCTGTGATTAACGTATAACTAAATCGAATCTCTTGTGCTCTGTCCATCACGCTTTCTCTCTCCCTGTCTTTTTCACTTAATTTCTGTATATATATCTCTCTCAATCACTCTCTTTCTCACGCTTAAGTACATGTCAAATGCAGTCCACATTTCCTTGCTGACATGCAGCAGAAATTGAATATATATGTATGAGGAAAAACCGAAAGGAAATTTACTCTGACATTTCTTATTGCCGTCAGCTCAGCAGTTCCCCGCTGGTGACAGTTGGGGAAGAATGGAGTGGCAGGCCACACTGGCATCGTAACAGTGTGTTGCGGCTGACTCCTATTTCATTTGGTTTCATCAGACTCTATCCGCAGACTCTTCTTGGCGGACTCCCCGCGGCCGAACTGCGAGGAGCAGGGTTATGAAACGCTTATCGCCGCCATCATCCCTTACACTGTTCAGGGATAGCAGTCAGTTAGAAAATAGAAAATAAAAAGGGGCACCAATGATGAATATAAACAGAAAGAAACATTTTCAAACAGGTTCCTATAATCCACTGGTTCCCAAACAGTGGGTCGCAACCCATTCGTGGGTCGCGGACAAATCTCTATGCGTCCCTTAGTTTTTGGTTTCCTACATTTTGTTTTAAATTGTTATTATTTCAAAAAGCTACATTTTTCATGAATTAAAATACAAATTCACTGATTTTTCAGTACCTAATTTCACAAAGAAATCAAAGAAAAATCTGAGAAATTCCATGAATTAGAAAACAAATGTTTAAGAAGTAGTGAAAATAGCTTATCTACAAGCTCACAGCGTTGATCAGGGTCGGACTTGGGGGTGAGGAGGAGGTATGGATTGACGGTGGATGATCAACTATGATCACCATCTTTTCATTGTTTGTCATATCTCATTTAATCAAGTGAGGCAAACGACTTTGCCGGAGAAGCTCCTCTGTGGATCAAGCTATAGCACACCACACACTTAGGGGAAGGCTTTTGGGGAGCAAATGGACGAAGTGTATTATTAATGAGAGGAATATGAGACGCCAGTGGATGAATGACATGTCATCATCGCCAAGGGGGGATGACTCATACACTAACAAGTGACCATTACTACCAGGGAAGTTGATGCTATCAAAATGAAACCCCAGACAACGTTGCAAGCTGATTAAAAACTGTATCATTTTAAGATTTGGGATAACGTGAAGGTTGAAATGCATCCCCTGTTGGTTGTGGAAGTTGGATCCAGCCTCATACCATGCTTGTATAAGTGCCATAAACAATTTATTTCTAGTCTACTACACTTAAACTAGCCTTTATATCTATTTTCCATTACTTTTTTAGCCACCACAGCTATTGTCAGCAAAATATGAAAGGATCTGAAATACATGAATATATAAATGAAAGAAAATTGGAGCGTAGCCTTGTTAGCTCTACTAAAAGATCAGTTCCGTCTCAGTGACAGCCAAATATGCTTTCACAGACCTTCCAAAACAAACTGGGGCAGCAAGAAACACAGGCAGCTGAAATGCAATATTGGAGTTTGACTGAGATACAGTACCTACAGTGCATAAACCTAAAGGCTGTTGAATGAATGCGCGCCACCTATGAGGAGGGTATGAAGTATAACCGCAGTGTCCTCGGTGCGACTCCAACCGAGAGACCTGTGTTATGTTATATAGCAGTGGTTCTCAACCTTTTCAGGCCGCGACCCCCAAAATAATCATATTTTAACTGGAGACCCCCCATCCTACGAGCACTAAGAGTTGATGCATTACATTTTGTTTAACATGGTTCTATTGTGAAAATAGCCGATCTACACAGCATGTAGATCGGCTATTTTCACATAACATCACGTATCGTCCCATCCCTAGTGGAGTGTTAAAATGAGAATACGGAGGCGGCCTAACAGCGTTGTAGCGAGGCTTTGTGGACAGCCCTAATGGCACAGGCTATCGATTGCGTGTGCTGTAATATGTCAATGTGATCCCATCCAGCTGCAGAAGCGGGCCCAGGACAGCTCTGTAAGGTCATCTCCAGCCATCTGCTCCACCAAAGACACTGATTACACCCACTGCCTGTTACCCTGCCACCACTAAGAGGATAAGGGGACGTCTCACAAAGCAAATGAGCATCCCTGGCCCGAAACATTTTAAGATGGGGGTCTGCGGACATCTATCTCTCTCTCTATCTCTATCTCTATTAGGGCATTAACGACTTGTGATTTTTGCAAGTCGACTCGACTCAGTAAAAAAGTTGAGTTGAAGTCGACTTTATCGTTTGACGAAGTCATCACATCACACACGACCCCCCCAATTATTTTGGGGGGTCCCCAGATGATTAACTGAATGTGAAACATTGTTTTCTCACTCAACTGTAAACAAACCAACATAAAGTTTAAGTGTATAGACTCTATACACTTAAACTTTATGTTGGTTGTTTACAGTACTATACTATAGAGGGTGTCTTCACATTTCTAAAGTGGCAATTTAAGGACTTTTAATACTTCTAAAATGGCAAATTAAACATTGCCCAAATTGTCAAATATAGAGGCAGAAATTGTGAGAATAGCCGATCTCCATGCTCACAATGCCTCGCATTGCGAGGCGTTGTGAGCATGTAGATCTGCTATCTTCACAATAGAAAGTTTTTTTTTTTTCAACTTCGACTTTCGACTTTCTCTGGTGGAGTCTACTTGTGCAATGAGTCGACTTGTCGACGTTTTCGTTAATGCCCTCTGCATGCAATCTCTATCTCTATTTCTATCTATATCTCTATCTCTCTCTCTCTCTCTCTTGAAATAACACAGAGTGACGTCATCAACTTGGCAGAGAAGTACTGCAACAACATGCTTTATGCATTTGATGTCGTGATTTCTGGAACTGTTCCAGAGCAGAGGAATGCCCATTCAGCCTGTGTCTTGGGGAAGGTCATATATATTCACGGAGGATACAAGATTGTAACTGGGTACTATAATGACATGTATAAGTTGGACATCACCACAATGGTCTGGTCTTTAAAGGGGCTACACCATGAATTTTCATTTTTCAAATGTTTATGTATTTTGTTGGTGTCCCACCAGCAAGTTCTATCCTCACAAAGTCCTACCGGTATTTCTGACCATTGTGTCTTTCTCAGTGTATGGGCAGATCTATGTAAGCAGGTCTCAGAACGGGCTGTCTGAGAAAGGTCCCGATTGTGATGTCACAATCGGGACCTACTGCTACTGCTGTGCTGAGTGGGGGTTGGAGAGGGGTGGGCAGGCCTGAGAAGGAGGCAGGAGGAGCTGGGGAGGGGTGGGCAGGCCTGCTGAGCAGGAGGTGGGGAGGAGTGTGGGGCCAAAACTGGCTCAATAGCGCAGTCCTCCCACTCAGGACAAGGTGGTACTGCAGCTGAAAATGCTCTGAAAGCCAGGCAGAAATGACAGGGGCTCTGTATTCAGGAATAGTAATTTAGCCTCAAACCTTTTGAAAAAGGTTTTTGGGACACAAACAATGTTGTATAAATTATTTTTAAATGCATGGTGTAGAACCTTTAATTAACACCAGAGGCACTCCACCGCCTGCTACATCAGGTCACTCTGCCACCGTCATCGGGGCAAAGATGTTTGTATTTGGGGGCGGATTCTCCTCCCACAACAGCATCAGAGTGTTTGACACAGAGACCAACTGCTTGCTCATCTTCTTCCAGAAGAACGCTGGGGTCATTCAGCCTTTACCTACAACGAAGAGCTGTACATATTTGGTGGCCTCTACCAGGGCCGGGCCTTCAATGATCTGTGGAAATTCAGTCCAAAGACCTTCTCCTGGAAGAAGGTTGAGCCCAAAGGGAAAGTCTATTGTGGGATGTATAGCTGTTGCATTGTGGGAGATTGTGTCATCCTCTTTGGACAGTTTGGAGAAAACGACACACCTGATGAACTGTACATGTTAAACTTAAGTCCGAGCCTGAAGACTTTATGCAAGCCTGGCAATTATCCTGTATGATCTGGAGCAGTCAGAACTCACACATGACATCAGGTGGGAAGTGAACTGGCAGCCATGACTAACAACAGCAACAAATAAACTAGACTGCACTCTGTTGAGGTGCCAACTTGTGCCTTTTGCACTCTTGGCAATGTATGGCTTACTTGTGCACCAGCAGAGCGCACCTTGTTATTTATAAATCAGGTCGCACTTGATGTTGGTGACGCCACCAAGAATGCTGGTCCCTGATTGGCTACGGGCATGAAGACAAACAGATACGCGACAGATACACAGGGCCGCTGCAACCCATTTAGGTGCCCAACGCAAAACTGGCCATCGGGTGGGGATGACACGCATGCGCAGGCTGCTATTTTGGGGGTTTTCTTTTGGACTTTTGCACGCTGTAACAGCGTTCTGACATCACATTGTCGACTATATATGGGCATAAAATATATGGGCATGAAAGGGACATGAAGCCAGAGTGTGATGTCAGAGCAGCAAACCCATTCTGTTAAGAGTGGTTCCCCTACATCACAGTGACATCAGAGCATGATGTCAGAGTGATGTCACAGTAACAAGGGAACCAATAGACTGTAAAAATGTGTACTGACTGACTGAAGGAAGGACTGACACAGATAGACAGACAGACAGACAGACAGACAGACGGAGACAAGCTGCAACATTTCTCATGGTATATACTGCGACCTTCGGTTGCAATAATGACTCCACATTTGGGCATGGTAACTGGGTACTATAATGACATGTATAAGTTGGACTTATTGGTCAGGTTTTAATGCGTTAAATTCATCCAAAATGAGACTGCACTCTGTTGAGGTGCCAGCTTCACCTCAACAGGTCCCGCCCTGACCCCACTTTGAGAATAATCGAACGAGAGAAGATAGAGAGGCCAGGTGTCGCATAGACAGACATAGATGCTCTATAAATAAAGAGCGAGGCGATTCACAATTGTTAGAACGGCGGTTTACAGTGCAGGGCTACATAAAAGCTTTAGCAGCAGAGACTGCGTGGGTGCTTGTCAATAGCGTATTGATTGGTGTGCCTGCGTAGGCTTTTCCATGGAGATGCATTACATTTTATGTAACTGTCTGTCTTTGGCTTTGGGTGGGCCAGCCTGCTCCAATTGTGGCAGGCTCATTCTCTGTTATACACTACCAAAGTTATCTGAGCCAAGCTTGTTGAGCAGTGTCTCTGACTGTTAATATATTTAGGCCTAGAATGCTTGAATGCTTTAACCAGTGAAAAATAGCAGATATACAAGCTCACAGCGCGGCACCGAGTGCCTCGCTGCAAGCTTGTAGATCTGCTATTTTTGAAAAAGTCTTTGAATACATGTATTTTCAAAGCGATCGTTTGTAACTCAAATTTTGCATCGGGTCAAAAATAGCAGATCTACAAGCTCGCTGTGAGCTTGTATATCTGCTATTTTTCAACAGTTAAAGCATGAAATAATGATACACAATAATGTGTAACCCGTTCTAAATGGGTTAATATATTTTGTCTGGCAGCTAGGCTGGCTGTTTGCCTTTATCCCTGTCCCGCTCTCTCTTAGTTCTGTCTAATGTTTCTGTCGGTCCATCTCTCTCTCCCCATCTCATTATCCCCTGTGTATCTCCCGAGCACTTTGGCCCTTAAGTGCTCTTTCTCTCTCCCTCTCCCTCTTCCCTGCGTCTCTCGTCTCCTCCCTCTCCTGCTGTCTTCCTGCGTGCGCTGCGCCCTGCCAAGCGGGGCCGTCCCCGGAGTGACCTTGGGGTAATGAGCTCCTGATCACGAGTCAGGAAACCAAGCTTTCAGCACGGCCCCCTCGGCAACACACGCACGCACGCACGCGCGCGCGCGCACACACACACACAATATACTACACAAGCTATCATATGCCCAGCCCTGTTGCAAGGGACAAGGGGGGAAAAGAGAGAGTGTAGTGGCACAAAGAGAAATAGTGTTGGAAAGACAGGTTGTCAGTGCAGCGGTGCAGATGAGAAGAGGGTAAAGAGAAGAAAAGAAAAACTTACAGCAAAGCTGAGAAACACAACTACCAGACCTCCAATTTAAAGTAAGTCAATTTTCTTCTTTCTGCGTGCACTTGCCGTGTTTTGCCAGTGTTTGGTAGTCAGGGCAGAGAGATGGTGTAACTGTAACTGTGGGGGGTGAAGGGTAGATTTCAGCACCGAGGAGAGCGGTCAGAGACCAAAAAGTTTGGCAACTTAACACACACACAAAAAGAAACTTATTCTGGGCTGATAGGCGAATAATGTTGTTTTGGTCATAGCAAGAGAGTGTGAGTGTGTGTGTGTGTGTGTGTGTGTGTGTGTGTGTGTGTGTGTGTGTGTGTGTGTGTGTGTGTGTGTGTGTGTGTGTGTGTGTGTGTGTGTGTGTGTGTGTGTGTGTGTGTGTGTGTGTGTGTGTGTGTGTGTGTGTGTGTGTGTGTGCGCGTTGTGAGATTTGTATTTGTGTTTATGAAACTGTTGCTTTGGAGTAGACCCCTTTGTTCTTATTGTTTTCATCTCTCACAGTAGCCAAAGCTCTGTGGCCAGAGCTGCTAAAAAGAACTCACTTTAAATTGTCTCTCGAGGAAGATTGGTGATCAAAACAATTCTGTGCGTTTCCTTCACTCTCATAGTTACTGCTTCAGTGAAATATTGAA
Organism: Nannobrachium achirus; assembly: GCF_963921795.1. Lineage (NCBI taxonomy): Eukaryota > Metazoa > Chordata > Actinopteri > Myctophiformes > Myctophidae > Nannobrachium > Nannobrachium achirus. The sequence continues at coordinate 40,552,711 of NC_137830.1, forward strand.
AAAGGCTCCTGTGGCTGCAGCCAATTGCCTCTTTGTTGGCTTTCCAATTTATTTAAATAGTGGTTTTCCCTGAGGCTGTTGATACAAGTTAATAAAAATAGGAAAACATAAAAGAACATTAAACCACTGGAAAAAGAAAATAACCACACAAAGCCGTTGTGTTGTATTTCCACTGTGTAACGTATATACAACTTGAAGAGTGGCCAATAACACATTTGTCATAGGATGTAGACTGGTATGTTGAAAACATTATAGGGCCCTTTCCCTCAGTGGTTCGACTTCAAACGCCCATACAAACAACATTTCCCTCATTATCGCAATAAAGCCAAACATGCATGCAAAGTATTCCTGTGTCGCTGGGAAATGTGTGCATTCGTGCTGGCCGAAGTGGGACAGCTTTTCCCAGGATATCAGTGGTGTAAAGTAAATAAGTACATTTACTTAAGTACTGTACTTATGTTGAGGTATTTGAGTATTTCTAATTTCCAGTGCTTTTACTTCTACTCCACTACATCTCGGATCCAAATATTGCACTTTTACATTTATTTGAAAACTTTAGTGACTAGTTACTTTGCAGATATAAATCACAATATTATAAAACATACAGAAACCACTTTAGCCCTATTTTATACCTTGCCTATTTGAAAATAGCCGATCTACAAGCTCACAACGCGTCGCATCGCGACGCGTTGTGAGCTTGCAGATCTGCTATTTTCAAACATTTCGTATTTTTTGGTACTTTAGGTACATTTTGATGCCAACACGTTCATACTTATACTCAAGTACATGTTGAATTCCGGACTTTTACTTGTAATACTGCAATGTTCAGTACCGATACTTTTACTCGAGTAAAACATGGGAGCACTTTTTTTTTTCTTCCACCAACCGGAGGATATCGCAATTTGGGTCAGGCCTGACTGGAATGACAAACCCAAGAAGGCCCCGTATTGTATCGCCACTATGTGGTTCCTCCGGTGGACCTTATGCCTGCGTTGCCATGGCTCTCCCCACAGTCCCCGGTATAGCAACCGAAGTCAGACCAACACAGTGTTCCTCTCTGTGCTATGGGGGGCATTCCTGTCGCAGGACAAAAGCCCTTTCCCCGGGGCTCATTCTCAACCTCGCAGTGAGGTGGCCCGCTTCGTTTCTTTAGAATCAACACATGGTGTGTTCCGTAATGAAAGCTCTTGGGGAGATTAAACACGAGGTGGAGATGAGCTTGAGAAAACCAGCTTTTGGCCCGCGGGAAGTCCAGGCACAATGTGGATTTAGCTGGACGAGCGCCAGGGGGTCCGGGAACTCATAAAATCCGCTCCGTTTCCTTAAGCAGCGCATGTCATTTTCCTCAGAGAGTGCCATTACATTAGAGCCCCCGTTTTTGTTTTTTTTTACGCTGTTTTTTAATGCATTTTTTAGCCTTTTCTCCTTTTAAATGCTCGCCCCATGCACTCCACCACGTGATCGCACCCTATATGTCAAGACCATGCACAAAGGCCGTGTGTGTTTTTTTTTGTGTGTGTGTGTTTTTTTTCTGCACCCACTCAACGCTTTCAGGAGACTGCTCTTCATTGGAGGAGCCTGAGACACAGAACAGCACTATGAGGGCCTTGAGAAGGCCGCTCCAGGGGGGAGTGACACTCCTGTGAATGGAGCCAATTCTCGTCTATATAGGGCAAGAGGGAGAGAGAGAGAGATACATGGGGGGAGGACATCAGGGACGTGCAGAGAATGTTAGAGAGGCAGGGGCTGACATTTCTAAAAGGGCCTTTTGGTGAAAATATAGAAAATAGCAGACCTCCAAGCTCACAACGCGTCGCAGAGTTTGAAGGTCGGCTATTTTCAGTGCTTGATACCACACTGAACTAAGTATAATCAAGTCAAAACTGGATTTCTATTCAGGAGAGTTTGGACAAGGCAATTCTCTTGAATGCCGCCTTCAGGTATGGCATGGAAAGAGGGCATTTTCATTTCTTTAAAAACTGCATTCATGGCCTGGAGAGGGCACTTTTTACAGACGGATGAAAGGGCAGGGGCTCAAGCCCCCTTTGATGTCTATGTGTGCACGAGCCTGGAGGACATACACAAAGATCCTCACATTGAGTGGCTGGTTTATTCTTGTGGGGTGCACGTTGACCCCTCATATATGCGAGATGAACAGAGTGCATCTCGACGGGGTCCGGAGGGCCCCCCGGGGGAAAGGAGGACAGGATAAAGGGAATTAAGCGATGGCAGAAAGGAGTCAGAGGCGTGCCCGAGGAGAGAGAGGAGACCTGTCAAAAGAATGCTCCTCCGTTGCCTCCTCCTTCAGTCTTCATAGTGCGTGGAAAAGTTGCAAGGGAGTTGACTGGTACTATAGTAGCAGGAAGCTAATGATGCACTCCCCAGCCTCCTCACCGGCTTTTGACGGGGTTAAGTCGTGCTCACAATCACAATGGCTGAGAGTTGCAGTGACACACAGAGAGAGAGAGAGAGAGAGAGAGAGAGAGTCTGCCTTATGTTTTATTCAGTCCACTCACAGTCTGCGGGTGATGAGAGCGGACGGTCAGAGTCCAGGGGACGCACAGTTTAATAGTCGGATGTGCAGCAATCCGAGTATTCTTATTGCGCCACCAGGCAAGCGGCTATGTCATTACACGCAATGCTCGACAATCAAGGCGGTCTGGAGAAAGCTTTAAGCTGGTCATGAGAGAATGTTCGTCTTGTGTGGGGTCGCTCCCTTTGTCTGAAGGACCCCATTGACGGTGCTGGTAATGCCCTTTGTGGTGGAATTCAAATAGATGGGTTTGAATTTGTGTGTGCGTGTGTGTGTGTGTGTGTGTGTGTGTGTGTGTGTGTGTGTGTGTGTGTGTGTGTGTGTGTGTGTGTGCGTGTGCGTGTGCGTGTGCGTGTGCGTGTGTGTGTGTGTGTGACTGTGTGTGTGTGTGTGTGTGACTGTGTGTGTGTGTGTGTGTGTGTGTGTGTGTCCTCCCTCCCATGCATGTTTGAGTGCATGTTTTGCCCAAAACAAAGTCACAAAATGTATGCGTCAGGCCCCCGTCACAAAAATGAATAAAACCAACAGAAATAGTTCGATTGCTTCTTCATCTCATCACCAGCACAGAGGTCTTCTCCGGTTGGAAAAAAAGAGAAACATCTATTGGAATACACTGACATTAAAGTGTAGGGTTCAGGCCTATGCCTCACTGCCATTCGATTTGCTTAACATGTTGTTTGATCTCAGAGCGCTAATGGTAACCGGAGGCCTTCTATTGCAATCAATCAGCTCATTAGGCTTAAGCACGCACACGTGCACGCGCACGCACGCACGCACACACACACACACACACACAGTATTGCATTGCATATATTCACACACACTCACGTGGCCCTCTGGTTTGGCTGTGGGTGACTGTAGGACAGAAGGGCAAAGGTCAAGGGGTGGAGTCTAAAGGCCTATTTATGTGACCAATGATGTATGTAAAGGCTGTAATTTATTTGGAGTATGTTTTGTTTTTGTTTTACAATGTAACATGAAGCACAACTGAAGCGTCTGTATTAGACTTAGAACGGGTACCCATTATAGTGTATTATTATTTTATGCTTTAACTATAGAAAAATAGCAGATATACAAGCTCACAGCGCGGCACCGAGTGCTGCGCTGCGAGCTTGTAGATCTGCTATTTTTGAAAAATCATGAAAATTTGAATTTTGACCTGATTCTATAAGTGTCTTTTGAATCCTTCTTAAGGTTTTTGGAAAAACCTATGTTTCTATGTCAGCAATCTGGCTATAGCCATTGTGAAAGAAAAGGTCCTTTTCACTTAACTGTAGCTCAGTTAGTCTGTTCTTGAGAGACTACTATGTCAGTGGTTCTCAAACTTTTTCATAAGGACCCCCAAAATTACATGTATTTGGCCACGGACCCCCATCTCAAAATATTTAGTTCCAGGGACCCCCCAGAAGCAAAATTTGAGATACAAACGTTCGCTTTAAAAATACATGTTCAAAGATTTGCACACATTTTCACAACTTTTTCAAAAAATAGCAGATCTAAAAGCTCGCAGCGCAGCACTCGGTGCCTCGCTGTGAGCTTGTATATCTGCTGTTTTTCAATAGCTAAATAATTAAACAATTCTTGGCCTAAATCAAATGGGTTAAAAAGAAATTGGTCTGTATGCAGGGAGAGACGATTACTATATATCAGTCCTTGAACAAGGAGCTTGCATAGTTGCATGTGGCTTAAAGCAGTGGTTTTCAACCAGGGGTCCCTGAGGGGGTTCCAGGTGGTCCCCAGCTAAATGATGGAGAGTTGGTAACCAAATGGACCTTTAAATCTCTAACTCTTGAGAGTGTAAAATGAAACCAAATGGACCAACAAATTTTGGTTAAGAGTTAAATTATTGTTAAACATCTGCACTTATGTTCCACTTTAAAAAAATCTTTTTGTCATTTTATCGTCTAATCAGGCTTTTGTGAACACCCTGGACAGATTTTAATTTGCTTGATTCAATATTTAGATATTTGATATTCATTTTATCAGACACTCAGACACAGGTTAAAATGGAGTTTGAAGTTACAATGGGTTGACTCGGTTCCACAGGTGAGCATTGTGAAAATAGCAGATCTACAAGCTCACAACGCCTCGCAAAAAAAAAGAAAGAATCACGACCCACAGGTTGAGAACCACGCACTGCCTTAAAGGACAACTTCACCACTTTTCAACCTATCTTCTTATAATTGGTGCTCAGTAATGTTCATGATAAAATAGCAAAAATATATACCGGTATATATATAATAATAATAATATAATATATATATATATATATATATATATATATATATATATATATATATATATATACTTGGTCTGTGCCTTATAGGAGGGCTCTGGGGAGTTCAGAAAACCGTCTGCCAGTGGCATCATCGTTTGGAAGATAAAAAAATAATAATAATTAAAAAAAAAAGACAAAAAAATGATTTTTATTATCGCGAGAACAATGGCTTCCATTATAACATTGTAACTTTTCAGGAATAGAAATCCTACAGTTTCTATTAGCTTGGATTCCCCATCGATCACTGGCAGACGGATTTCTGAACTGCCCACAGCCCTATTTTATTATGAACGTTAGTGAGGACCAATTATATGAAGACGGGTTACAAAGTGGCGAAGTCGTCCTTTCAATGAAGCAAGTTTTGGACGGGGAGAGGAGAACACAATTGTATGTTTAGTATGAGTCAAGTCAGGGACTTGAGTCTCCCCAGGGTGCACACCACCTCCCAGCCCTCTCTCTCTCTCTCTCTCTCTCTCTCTTTCTCTCTCTCTCTCTCTCTCTCTCTCTCTCTCTCTCTCTCTCTCTCTGAGCGTGTGTGTGGTGACTTCAGTTAGCGCGCCACAGGGGAGCGGGGTCTGTTTGTATCTATCTAATGAACTGAGGGATGATGGTGTCTCACGCACCATGTCACCAGAGAGCGATGGAGAGAGAGGGCTAAAGCAAGTTAGACAGACAGATGAGGGAAGGAAAACAACATTATCTTCTTAACGCTTATTTACCATTCTGACGAGAACAGATTGGACACATCATGCATGGCCATCCATATTCCAGGTTAGGGTTAGAAGCATCTGCCTGTAGACCTATCGTCGTTGTCGGGTGGAAACCTTGTATGTCCAAGACCTTCCCTTTTTTGATTATTTTAAAAATGATTTAAAATAGTGAAAATAGCCGATCTACAAGCAGACAACGCCTCACACCGCGAGCCGGTGTGTGCTTGTAGATCTGCTATTTTCACTACTTTTGTGCGTCATTTTTGTATGATGTAAGGCTTTAATTTACGAAAAAGAAAGAAACTTGGAGATACGAGGTTTCTGCCCGACAGTAACGATATGCAGACCTATGCTGTATATTAATGCAGAATACATAAAAGTCAGTCATATTACCTTTGGTTTCTTGTTTGATGCAACAATGCTAATTGGCACAGAACCGAACCCGGAGGAACTGTGAAATAACTACTGCAAAACACAAGGGCTGAAGCAACACCTAAATACTCTGATGCATTGGCTCAATCAAAGAAATCTGGTTTTGTTTTACTGCCAGTGGCTGCAGTGCAGTGGAGGGAGGTTTCGATTGGACCAACGCAGAGTTATTAGCGGTATTATAACCGTTTCTTGAGAGAGAATGTGATACTCGCAGGGCATAAACTGTCTGTGAATAGCTTATGGGAGAAAGCGGGAACTGGGGAAAGTAGCAGAAAATAACATTCAGTCATTAGAGGAATGGCGGCGGCTCGCCTGTTGTGTTGGTCTTGCTCACCCCGCCGGAAACATGGAATGATGTTTTTGTTGTTGCTGTTGTGACATCATGGCCACTGATGTTGAATGGAAAGTTAAATTGATCGTGAGTATCACTGTGGCTCGCTCCACCACTTTAGGGTCTGTGTTCCAATCTCTGCACTAATAGGATTGCTAATGATAATGCTGAAACGGGATTGGATAATTTTGTAAGGATAAAGCCCCGTGTAGCTCAGACTGACCAAGTGCAGTAAGTACGGTTATGGTATAGATCAAGGGTCTTCAACAGGGGGTCCTAATACGAATCCAACATAGACAGATGACAGCGCTGTCAAACAAGTCTATGAATCCAACTATGAAATCGATGAAACTACATATACAATATGTTAGGGATGTCAAAAATGGACCTTTATCAAAATCGATTATTCTATAGCAATAATCGAATATTATTCGAAAATCGATAATTAATTATTATTATTTTTTTTTTATAAAAAAAAAAAAAAAAATCTTCTGTTTTTCTTTTTTTTTTACTGGATTTCAATGCACATTTACATATGTACAACATGGCTCTTCAGGTAATTGGTAGCCTAACTACTACTCTTCATCTTTCTTTTTAGTGTGCCAGTGTACTGTTCACCTAATCTCTCAAGAACAGATTCTGTGATGCTTTACAATACAGAGGACGCTGTTTTCCCTTTTCTTTGATGATGGCCACCAAGTACCAAACAATCAAGCCTGAATCAATCACACCTGTGTCTGAGACAGGGGGGGAGGGGAGTGTGTAGCAGGCAGCTGCCACTCTGCTGTGCTCCTTCACTCTGTCTACACAGTTTACAGTTGGTGCTGGTGTGAATAATAAATCAATGGCCATTTACTATTATCATTAATACTATTGTTAGCCTATATTCTATATTTTGGTTGAAACTAACTAACTAAGCCAAAAAATAGTATAAAAAAAAAAGAAAAAAAAATATTAATATTTTTTCGATTTTCGATTATGAAATATTAAAATCGAATATTGATTAATCGAACGAATATTCGAAAATCGATTATTCGGTGACATCCCTACAATATGTAGAGGGGGTCCCTGCTTCATATCTCTCTCAGCTAAGGGGTCCTTGGCATGAAAGCGTTGAAAACCCCTGCTATAGATTACTGTATGAATAATTGCAATTACACTTCTGTCCTGAACCGCCATAATTATGTCTTTAGCTGTGTGGCCAGACTCTATATGGGAATAACCGCCATAATTATGTCTTTAGCTGTGTGGCCAGACTCTATATGGGAATAACAACACAATATCAATGAATTATTAATCACACACTGTAGCCGTTCTATTTTTGAAATGCCTTTTCCTTTTAGTGCAATGTTTGTATTGCTGTAGCCAGAGGCGGATTTAGCCATTTCAACGGTTTCAAATGAAATGGGCCCAAAGCCAAAAGGGGAGCCCTGCAGGCAATGTTTGTGCATGTCTCGTGTTCATTGTGTCATTTAAAAGGAAAGATGCAAAATGTCAGCACCTTTATAATTGGACAGCTCCATAACGGGTGGCATACGACCGACCCGCAAACACCGAATATGTGTTCACACAGAAGGCCAAGATATTTTGTGTGAAGTGCGATTACATCCAGTACAAAGTGAGGGCAAAGAGTTTGAAGCATGTAAGCACGGATGAAGCAAACGCGAATGCCTAAAAACGTGCATCTTCCTCATCTTTCCTCAATAACTCAAGTTGTGCAACGCGGTTTGTGTCTAACCGGAGGAGCTATCCTGTCACCAACGAGATTCCCTCTTTCCCCGGTGTTTCGCCCTGATGGGCATGGTTTTGAGGTTAGGTTTGGGCATCATTTCTGTTAGGGTTAGGGTTAGGCATAGTGCTTGTAAGGTTAGGATAGGAGTCCACATTGCACATTTTGTGTCTGTTTTATATGCATACTAATAAAACAGTCTACAAACTGCTTTCTGCTTACTTCCGATGACGTCTGACGCCTCGCCTAGCGGCAGCTCAATCAGTCGTCCTGGACAGGAGATCTCCATGTATGGGCATAAAAGGGATTGTATGTATGATGTCAGATGTGATAGACATCATAGGATTTTCACATAACGAATAACTGAGTAAGCATGTTTGGGGTCTCACAGCATATCTCCATATAGCCTACAGTACATGGATCTCCATATATGGGTAACTGGTCTGATATACATCACTGGCCAGACGGCCAAGACATAAAGGGCGAGGTCACGCCCTGAGGCTTGTCGCCCTGAGGCGTCTTACTTGTTATTATTATTATTATTATTGCTGTTGTTGTTGTTGTACTGTTTTGCGCATTTGCAAGGCCCCAGTGAAACCTACAGCTATTAAATGTATTACTGTAAGACATCCATGCATGAAACACATGCTATAGATACTTGAAACAGGCTGCTCGAAATATCTAGAGACAAATCTGCCAAAATAAATAAACCCTTACCAAAGGGGGTGTCTAATCCTTGCTCACATCTCCCTGGGTTTTAATCCACCTTATTCTGGCCATGTTTGATTTTGAAACTTAAATACTTAAGATGGATAGAGAGTGACTTAAGATATAGGCCCACACTGCGGTTGCAAAGACCAAAGTGTGTCCACCCACCAATATGTGAACAGAGTAAGGGATCACTGAGCTGTCAGGGGAGGGGTGGTATTTGGATGTTTTAAAAAAACAAAACAAAAGGAGTTTGACTTTGAGAGCTTTGCAAAATTGTGTTCTGTTTGGGACACTTAATGGATAAGCAGGATGAATCAGAACATGAAAGTGAGATAAGAGAGTTGAGTTTGGAACAATAGAGAAGCGAGAGTGAGAGAGAGAGTGAAATAAATAGAAAGCGAGGGAGAGAAATAAAGAGAGAGAGAGAGAGAGAGAGAGAGGATAGAGAGTGTGCGGAGTGAGCAAGTGCACGTCAAGTGAGAGAGGGCGCCATTAGTTATTATGCATTAGTATTCCATCCACACAGCTTGTTTCTGTGAAACAGCCGGTCCGTCTAAACAAACAACCCGGCAGAGGGAGGGGGGGAGGGGAGTGCCTCATTATAACCCCCTTCTTCTCAGCCAGTTCACATTCCATTCTGACCACAGATACATGGCCAGGGCTAAGACCTTGCCCCTCGTCTCTCCGTAGGAGTTTAGTGAAGTTAGCGAGGTTAGCAAAGCAACATCTCGCATGCTGTTCCATACAGGACTAGTACACAGCAGTCCCTTAGGAGGATAAGTAGAAAACAACACTGTCTGGAAAACAAGACGGGCTGCTGTGTTCGTCTATCTGTTTGTTTGTTTGTTTGTTTGTTTGTTTGCGGAGTTGAGTACATTACATGTACTGTGTGTGTGTGTGTGTGTGTGTGTGTGTGTGTGTGTGTGTGTGTGTGTGTGTGTGTGTGTGTGTGTGTGTGTGTGTGTGTGTGTGTGTGTGTGTGTGTGTGTGTGTGTGTTGGTGTGTGTGTCTGCGTGCGTGCGTGCGTGCGTGCGTGCATGCATGCGTGTGTGCGTATGCGTGCATGCGCGTGGTTCGGATTGATGTCATCTCAAAATATGTCCTAGCTGAAGCTCAATACATACTGTATTCTGTGTATGTGGCGACAGATAGGCTTATCCACTATTCCTGCCCCCCCACCAGTAACCTCATGGGGATCACCAAGCCCACTCTGGCATGAACTGAACACTGATATAGTTACACAAACTTCCCAGAAGTTCTACAATATATATTGAGTGACTGGAAAGATCTTCGGGGTCACTGTGGCGCAGTCGGTGGCGCTGTCGCCTCACAGCTACAGTAGAAGGTACTGGGTTCGATTCCCGCCGAGGGACACTGTGGGCCTTGGGGGTGTGTTGTGTGTTCTCTCCTCCATGTCATCAGCGCCCACACCCTAGGTGGGGTTGGCGAATTGGCCTGTCTGTGTGGAGTTTGCATGTTCTCCCTGTATCCCCTAGGGTAGGTACCCTCACAAAAAAAACAAAAACATGCAGTATAGTCCTGGTCTCTATACTGCCTCCCCCTGGTCGCCCAGGGAGCCTGATGGAGGGGAAAGGAACTGGTTGGAATAACGTGTTTCTTACACCCGTTACGTCCTAGTGGGGAAACTCCCCTGTCAGGTGATGACAGGGGACTTTCCACAGTGGTGGAAAAAGTGCTCACATATTTTACTTAAGTAAAAGTATCAATACTGCAATATAGAAATACTCTGTTAGGGTGCCCTCACACCAAAATACCTATGAGAGTGGAATCCGCGTTCCGCCCATGCATTTCAATGATAAGGGAGCGTTTTTTGCAGAAATCCTCTGCTGGCATGAAACCGCTTCACTCTCATTGAAATGCATTGGCAGAATGCGGATTCCACTGTCATAGGTATTTTGGTGTGAGGGCACCCTCATAGGTATTTTGGTGTGAGGGCAACCTTACAAGTAAAAGTCCAGAATTCAAAATGTACTCGAGTAAAAGTATGAAAGTGTCATCAAAATGTACTTCAAGTATCATAAGTAAAAGTACAAAATGTTTGAAAATAGCAGATCTACAAGCTCACAACGCGTTGCGTTTATGTATGTTTTTTAATATTATAATTTATACCTGCAAAGTAACTAGTAACTAAAGTTTTCAAATAAATGTAGTGGAGTAAAAGTGCAATATTTGGATCCAAGATGTAGTGGAGTAGAAGTAAAAGTATTGGAAATTGGAAATACTCAAGTAAAGTACAAATAACTCAAAATTGTACTTAAGTACATTACTTAAGTAAATGTACTTAGTTACTTTACACCACTGAAGACTCAGTTCAGGGCTCTCCCCAGGTTGGCAGAGGGAGAGTATCGCCCAGGATTACAGTTTAGGCAATTGGCACTGGGTGAAAAATTGGTTACAAAAATCGTGGGATAAAAAGGAAGATCTTTGCCAATTCAAAGCCTCGCCATTTGGACAGTAATGTAATATTTACTGAACAGACCTATAGAAACCTTTTGTACATAACAATATCACAAGCAATTTTATACAGAAAAAGAAAAACAAAGAAA